>NW_026647694.1:0-55392 GCF_950295315.1 Erinaceus europaeus | reverse complement strand
AGACCACAACTCAGTCCAGAACTCCAGCTCAACCCAGTTGAGAAAATTCTCTAAAGAACAAGGAATATCAAAGATCACTTAGGACTGCAACAAGACAAGACTGAGACTTCTTTGGGAAACCACCAAGTCACTAGTGAGTGAAAACATGTGTGGCTTGTGGACAGAGAGGAGCCTAAGGAGAGATCCCTAGGGCTAAAACCCATATCTATTCCCAAGAAGCTGTTAATAGTCTGGCAGTTTGCTAGCTGAGGAGCCACTTTCAGTATGTTTTACCAATAAAATACTGCTGAAGGGAGGAGAGGACTCCACTAAGACTCACCAAATGCACTGTGAGTCTCCATTGCTGCTACCCTTAGAAGCTGGAGCAGCAGGGAGGAAAGCCCTGTGCTGATATATGGAGGCAGAGTACTGACCAGGAAACTCAGGAGAAGATCTACACACTGGTGATGTAGTGGTGGGGTTGTATAGTGGAAGCCTTTCCACACTGTTCTCCTGATGAGAACATGGTGAATAATTGCCTCAGAACCTACAGATTATAAACAGTACTTGTTTAGAAACTCACAGGGCCCATCAGTGCTGCCCAGCTTGTCAGAAACTGAATTGAGCCCAGAGCTTTGGATCCTTGGGGTATGCGAGTCTCTTTGCATAACCACTGTGCTCTCTCTCCCCCACCCTACTTTATCTCTTGGTCAGGAGTGAGTGATTAAGCTAAGAAGCCTGCTTATAGTTTAAAAGCCCTCAGGCTACCATAGCCTACAGGAAAGAAAAAGAACAAAAGAAGCTTTAACAACCACTGTGCTCCAACTCAGGGATTGAAATAATATTGAAACAACTGTTAATTTCCACAACTGTAAATGCTTTAAGTAACTTACTTAGACACAAGTCAGTCAAGGCAAGAGTGATCAGTGGACTGAAAAGTACTGAGAGAAGGACCTCATAACACACTATAATAATGGTTAAATCAAGGAGAAACATTGGAGAAATGAATCAGGACAAAAGTACAGCTAAAAAGCCCCCCAAAGGTAGAAACACAGACAAATGAGATCAACATCCAAACTCTAGCTAAGGAATTAGTCACAGGAATGAGGAAAGAATGTGAAAGAATTGTCATCAGAAATGCAGAAACAACAAATGAGTCTCTGAAAGAAAGCACTATCTCAAAGTAATTAGAGAGCTGGAAGCTGAAATAGCTGAGCTAAGACAACAACTAGCTGAACAAGCTAATACAGTATCAGAAGAGGGCAACAAAATAGCTAAGCTACAGAAAACAAGAGAGGGGAGAAAGAATAGAATGAATGAGACTGAAAACAGAATTAGCAAGATTGAGGATGAATTAGAGACAACTAAAAAAGAAGAAATCTCAAAGAGAGATTAAGAGATACTGAAAACAACAACAGAGACCTATGGGATGACTTCAAAAGAAATAATATACGCATTATAGGCCTATCAGAGGAAGAAAGAGTGGAAGGAGAAGAAAGCATTCTTCAGGACATAATAGCTGAGAACTTCTCTAGTCTAGACAACATCAAAGACATAAAAGCTCAAGAAGCCCAGAGGGTCCCAAACAGAATTAACCCAGACTTAGAGACCAAGACACATCATATTTAGAATGGAAAGGAATAAGGATAAAGAAACGATCCTGAAGGCTGCAACAGAAAAACAAAGAGTAATCTACAGAGGAAAACCCATAAGATTAGCAGCAGACTTCTCCACACAAACACTACAGGTCAGAAAAGAATGGCAAGATATCTATTGAATGCTCAATGAGGAAGGCTTTCAATCAAGACTACTGTATTCTGCTAGAGTGTCGTTCAGACTAGATGGAGGCATAAAAACCTTCTCAGACAAGAGACAGGCTGGGAGTATGGATTGACCTGTCAACGCCCATGTTCAGCGGGGAAGCAATTACAGAAGCCAGACCTTCAACCTTCTGCATCCCACAATGACTGTGGGTCGATACTCCCAGAGGGTTAAAGAATAGGAAAGCTATCAAAGGAGGGGATGGGATACAGAGTTCTGGTGGTGGGAATTGTGTGAAGTTGTACTCCTCTTATCCTATGGTTTAGTCAATGTTTCCTTTTTACAAATAAAAAATTAAAAAGAAAAAACTTTTCAGACAACAGTTGAAGAAATCAGCTATTACCAAGCCTGCCCTGAAGGAAGTTCTGAAAGGTCTCCTATAAACAATCAGATCATCATAACTACACCATATATCAAAACACTCTAGAAATCTACAATAATGGCATTAAAATATCTTCAATCTATAATATCAATAAATTTCAATGGCCTGAATTCACCTATTAAAAGGCACAGAGTAGGAATATGGATCAGAAAACACAACACAACCATATATGGTCTGTAGCAATCCCACCAAACTCAACAAGATGACACACAGACTCAAAGTGAAAGGATGGAAAACTACCATACAAGTCAATGGACCACAAAAAAGGGCAAGAACAGCTATGCTCATATCTGATATGATAGAACTTAAAATAAATAAAATTGGGAGTCGGGCTGTAGCGCAGCGGGTTAAGCGCAGGTGGCGCAAAGCACAAGGACCGGCATAAGGATCCCGGTTCCAACCCCGGCTCCCCACCTGCAGGGGAGTCGCTTCACAGGCGGTGAAGCAGGTCTGCTGGTGTCTATCTTTCTCTCCTCCTCTCTGTCTTTCCCTCCTCTCTTCATTTCTCTCTGTCCTATCCAACAACGACAACAACAATATAATAACTACAACAATAAAACAACAAGGGCAACAAAAGGGAATAAATAAATAAAATAAATATTTTAAAAAATTTTTTTAAATAAATAAAGAAAATTTTAAAAAATAGGGATTGGCATTACCTAGTGCTCAGAGGATCAATCAATCAAGAAGACTTAATGATTATCAATATCTACATGCTCAAGGAGAAGCCATCTAAATACATCAAACATCTACTGAAAGAGCTACAGCAATATATTAACAGCAACACAGTAAGAGTAGGGGGCTTAAACACCCCCCACTCTCTCAACTTGACAGATCATGCAGGCAGAAAATCAACAAAGAAACGAAGGAGCTTAATGGAGAAATAAATAAACTAGAACTATTGGACATTAGCAGAATAAAAATGGCGATTTCACCATTTTCAGCCCATCTTGGATGGAGCTTGAAGAAATTATGTTAAGTGAAATAAGTCAGAAACAGAAAGATGAATATGGGATGATCTCATGCACAGGCAGAAGCTGAAAACAAAATCAGAAGAAAAAACACTAAACAGAATTTTGACTGGAGTTGGTGTATTGCACCAAAGTAAAAGACTCTGGTGTGGGTGAGGGGTGGGGGGTAAAGTTCAGGTCCTAGAACTCAGGATAGCAGAGGACCTAGTGTGGGGTTGTATTGCTCTGTGGAAAAACGAGAAATGTTATCCAAGTGCAAACTATTGTATTTACTGTCGACTGTAAAACATTAGTCCCCCAATAAAGAAATTTAAAAAAAGAAGGAAAAAAAAAAACAGCTAAAATGTGTACAAGTCTGCCAGTGCAAGCAAACATTGATGAGGACACAAAAAAAGATCAGTATTTGAGCTTTTTAGCAAAGAAAAAAAAAAAAATCAGTGTACTGAACAAATGCAAAGGACTCTGGGAGGTTTGTTGTTTATTTTTCTTTCCTTTTTTTTTTTTTGAGTAGGGAGAGGGCTTTGGGCTTCTGGTGCCTGGCCTGGTGGTAAAGGTGAACATAAGTTGTGGGAAAGAATGTTTTGCAGCTACCTATCATGAGGAGATGAGAAATAAGAGACTGTGCCCCTGTGTCAACAGCTGTACTGAATCCTCCCTCCAATAACGTAATTTTTTTTAAAGAAGCAAAGAAAAAAAGTTAAGACAAGACGTCAAACACAAGCAATTTATTTGAATCTGGCTCCTAGAAACACTAGTTTTAAAAAGGGAGAAAAAGAACTATGTAAGAAATGAGAGAGTGGTCCGGGAGGTGACACAGTGGATAAAATATTGGATTCTCAAGCATGAGGTCCCAAGTTCAATCCCCAGCAGCACAGGTATCAGAGTGATGTCTGGTTCTCTCTCTCTCTCTCTCTCTCTCTCTCTCTCCCTCTCTCCTTTCTCATGAATGAATAAATACATTATTAAAAAAAAAGAAATGAGAGGTATATGACAAATTATGAACAACCAAGCAAGTTATCACTATGAGAGTGAAACTTAATCTCATGGGGGACTCTGCCTCAGAGGGGTCTTACCCAGTGGGTGAGGGCACTGGAGAATTTATTTCCCAACTTCTTTCAATCACCATTTGAGAACTACTCCTAAAGACAATAAATAACCGTCTAGTATTTCAATCTGCCAGTTGCATGGGTTCTAGCCTTCAGAGAAAGTCCACAGACAAAAAGATATGCCGGGGGAGTGGGGTGGGTGATGTGGCAAGCAGTGGCACACCTGGTTAAACACACACATTATAGTGCAAAAGGACCCAGGTTCAAACCCCTGGTTCCTACCTGGAAGGGGAAAGCTTCATGAGTGGTGAAGCAGGGCTGCATGCGTTTCTGTATCTTTCCCTCTCTACCTCCCTCTTTCCTCTCAGTTTATCTCTGTCTCTATCCAATAATAAATAAAAATTTTTTTAAAAAGAGAGATGCAGGCAGGAGAAGCTTCATGATGGTGAAGCAGGGCTGCAGGTGTCTCTCCCTCTCTATCTCCCTGCCCTGCTCAACTAGTCTCTGTCTCTATTCAACAAGATAGATAGATAGATAGATAGATAGATAGATAGATAGATAGATAGATAGATAGGCAGATAGAAGGATAGATGGAAGGATACAGGTACTAGCAGCTGAAACGGAGGGGTTATAAATTACAATTCTTAGTGACCACGCAAAGGAACATCTCTCTGTCTGTCTCTCTTTACATCCCCCTTCCTCTCAATTTCTGGCTGTCTCTATCAAATAAATAATAATAATTTTAAAAGGCTGGAATATTACAGATGAAGATTTGGGGATCTCGGTTTTGGAAAATACTAGTAGGTCTATTTTATATATATTCCAAGAGGCCCATGACTTTACTAGTTTTTGCCTGAACCTGACATCTAATATACAGGTGGACCCAAGTTATTGTCTGGGGGAGATAATGTCATGGCTGGAAAAAGGGCTAGAAATCTGGATCAGGGAAGAGAGTAGCTCCCAAATATGGGGAAAGTGCTGTGCCGTTTCTTATTTAATATACTTCCAAGCAAACTGAGTCAATATAATTCCAACATAACAAAGACTCAGAATAGCCAATTCATGAAGATCAAATGAAATAAACATACAAAGTATATAATTCAGTAGAAAGATGATTAATACACACTTAGAATAACAGAGGGTTGATTGACATTTCTGGCAATATACCAGATTGGAATAACTGAGAGCACCCACCACTTCAAAAGGATAAAAAGCATTTAATAAATGGTCTTTTGAATATGCAATTTGATACACAAGAAAATACCCAGGAACACAATCAAATATCAAATTTGTTTGCCTTGATGAATTTTGTTGGGCTTAACTGACAAGGGGTTATCACTTTAATATCCGTGTTTGAACAGGCAATAAAGTCTTGGAACTATGAAAGGAAGATGGAGCAGAAGTCTTAATCCAGAATCAGAACCTTCAAAGGCTAAAAAGTTCAGTAAAACTTATCACTATGCCAAAAGAAAGAAAAGAAATCATCAAAGACATGTAACAAGTTAATTTCTTGGTCTTGTCTTGTGCTAGGAATTTAACTGATTCTAGAATCAATACTACTCCAAAAGTTCTGACTGTGGACCTTTTCTTATCTGTGTTTGCAGCTCAAATTTATACTGCCTTGTGTTCTGGATATATCCATACTAACAATAGTTAGTAAAAAGATTCATATAAGGGAGTCCTGGCGGTAGTGCAGCGGGTTAAGCCCACGTGGCGCAAAGCACAAGGACCAGCATAAGGATCCTGGTTCGAGCCCCCAGCTTCCTACCTGCAGGGAAGTCGCTTCACAGGCGGTGAAGCAGGTCTGCAGCTGTCTATCTTTCTCTCCCTCTCTCTGTCTTCCCCTCCTCTCTCCATTTCTCTCTGTCCTATCCAACAACGACAGTATCAATAACAACAGCAATAATAACTACAACAATAAAACAAGGGCAACAAAAAGGAATAAATATTAATATATATATAATAAATAAATATTTAAAAAGAAGCAAGTCACATATTCTTGTCAATAACAACAATAACTACAACAATAAAACAACAAGGGCAACAAAAGGGAACAAATAAATAAATATATTTTTAAAAAATTACTGAAGTCATGGGCCCCTAAAACAGACTTCCTAGCTTCTTTTCACCCTAAGATCCCTATTCACACTTCCTCTATTCCTGCTCTCTGGTTCCTATTTATTAAACATTTTGTTCTGCTTTACGTCTTAATGCCATCACCATCTTAATGCACCACCATCAGCCAGAGCTGAGCGGTTCTACGGTAATAAGTACATAAACAAATAAACAAAATGCACACAAATGCACGCCTATTATAATTTTATGTAGTACTCAGATACATAGTTACAATGCACATGTGAATATAGTGACATATAAATCCCATGAAAAGATGACAGCTTCCTAGTGCATTTGTTTTCTGTAACCACTATAACAAATTACCACAAAATTGGCTAGTTGCAACAATACATACTTACATGGTTCTTGGGATCAGAAATCATTATCATTGGCCAAAGTCCACATGACTGTGTTCTCCCTGAAGTCTCTGGGGTAGGGAGTGGGGGAAAACCATTTCCTTGTTGTTTTTTGTTTTTCAGTTTCTGGAAGTTTCATTCCTTGGTTCATAGTCCTATCCTTCATCCTTTAAAGCCAGCATATTGTTTCAGTGGTGACTCTGCCTTCCTCTTTCATGTCAAATTGACATCTGCTTCTCTTTATGAAAGACACTGTGATTGCATTTATGCGCCACTAGATGACTCAGACTAATCTTCCCACTTTAAGATTCTTAGGTTGCATCCTTATAAGAAGCATAGTCACATATTCTTGTTATTAAGGCATTGACATCTTTGGGGGGAAGGGTCATTCTTCAATTTAACTGCACATTGATGGATAGAAGATACAACAAAAAGATGGAATGAAATAAAATAAAACATTTCCAGTAGCTAAATGTAGATCACAGAAACATGAATTACTTTTCCTTATATGTTGATGCAGGTTTTTGAAATGGACACATTTGTTGTTAAAATTTCGGACGGCTCTTGCTGGCCGAGTAGCTTCACGGGCGGGTAACAGAGACGCGGAGACAACGGCTGGGCAGGGAAGCTGTATTTCTTTATTCAGGAACAACGATTCATAAACTAAGACAAACTAATCACCAAACAGAACTCTGCTGTCTCTTTGCAGCGGCGCAAGCACTCTCTCTCTTACTCTCCAACTCAGGAACTCAGGAACCCTCCAACTCTGGCACTCTGGAACTCTGGCGGGTTTCCTAGGGGCGGGGCCAAGCGGGCCCGCGAAAACTAACTGGACTGATCTAATTCTCTTGGTGGGGGAGGGCTAGAACAAACCAATGTAAAGCATACGACACACATTAAAATATTTTATTTATTTTTAATAAGCGAGACAAAGGAAGGAGAGGGATAGAGATAGAAAGACTAGAGAACTACTTAGCTCTGGCTTATAGTGGTGCTGGGGACTGAACATGAGACCTCAAAGCCTCAGACATGGAAAAGTTTGCATAATTGTTATTTCTCCAGGCCAAATGAACACGGTTTATAATAAAAAATTCTTGTTGTAAATAGGATTTTGAAGTGGAAATAGAGGCCTGGCTAAGCACTCACATTACAGTGTGCAAAGACCCAATTTTAAGCCCCTGGTCCCCCACTTGCAGGGGAAAAGCTTCATGAAGTGGTGAAGCAGGGCTGCATGTGTCTCTCTGTCTCTTTCCCTCTCTATCTCCCTCCACTCAATTTCTATCTGTCTCTATCAAATAAATAAATAAATAAATTTTTAAAAAGTGGAAATACACCTTAATGTATTGGGGGTGTTTTTCCTAAGGAGGGGGTGTAGGATTTCACCAACCACCAATCATGTTTGTTGAATTCACCTGATGAACAGAGGAAGTCATTCAAAATATGTCAACTCTGAAACATAAAAGTTATTTGTAATGATAAAGACAAAGAAAGAAAAATATACACTGCAACAGAAAGCCTGTTGTGGATCCCTTCCTGCTAGAGGTACTTTTATTGATATTTTGTTGTAATAAACTATCCTTAAACAAACAAACAAAAAAGTTATTTGTAATTATAAAATCAGAATAAGTTGACTACTTATGACTTTATCGGGAATTAAGCCATCCAAAATCAAAATAAAATTCCTATGTAGGGGGAGTAGGGCGGTGGCACAAAGCACAAGGACTGGGGTAAGAATCCCGGTTCAAAATGTGTCCTTCCCCAGAGCCCCACCCTACTAGGAAAAGAGAGAGACAGGCTGGGAGTATGGATTGACCAGTCAACACCCATGTTCAGCGGGGGAAGCAATTCAGAAGCCAGACCTTCCACCTTCTGCAACCCACAATGACCTTGGGTCCATACTCCCAGAGGGATAGAGAATGGGAAAGCTATCATGGGAGGAGATGGGATATAGAGATCTGGTGGTGGGAACTGTGTGGAGTTGTACCCCTCCTATCCTGTTTTGTTAATGTCTCCTTTTTTAAATAAATAAAAATAATTAAAAAAGAATCCCGGTTCCAGCCCCCGGATCCCCACCTGCAGGGGAGTCACTTCACAGGAAGTGAAGCAGATCTGCAGGTGTCTATCTTTCTCTCCCCCTCTCTGTCTTCCCCTCCTCTCTCCATTTCTCTCTATCCTATCCACCAACAACGACATCAATAACCACAACAATGTTAAACAACAAGGGCAACAAAAGGGAAAATAAACAAATAAATATAAAAAAATTAAAAAAAACTTCCTATGTAGGGGTTAATCTTGAAACTATGATGCTGTAGTTGTGATAAGATACTTGACAAAACTCACTTTCACTCAATTCACATCCTGGCTTTGATTCACCCCAAATATTGCTCATATATACAATGCTTATAGTTCCCTCTCAAAAAATGCTAGTCTGACCAGTTGGGTTGTCTGTTCTCAAAGTGCCCTCGTGCCACTAGCATCCATAATCGGATTTAGACACTTTGTCTATAAATGAGGTGTATTTGACATGGTGTCACATTGGTTTTCTTGGAGAGTATGGTGAAGAACTGAAAAAGTCACATATCCTTCAAGTGTCATTATTACTCGTTAAGTAATACATTTTAAAAATAAATATTCTGGGGGTCGGGCAGTAGCTCAGCGGGTTAAGCGCACGTGGCACAAAGCGCAAGGACCGGCAGAAGGATCCCGGTTCGAACCCGGCTCCCCACCTGCAGGGGAGTCACTTCACAGGCGGTGAAGCAGGTCTGCAAGTGTCTTTCTCTCCTCCTCTCTGTCTTCCCCTCCTCTCTCCATTTCTCTCTGTCTTTCTCTCCCCCTCTCTGTCTTCCCCTCCTCTCTCCATTTCTCTCTGTCCTCAACAATGACATCAATAACAACAATAATAACTACAACATCAATAAAAAATAAGGGCAACAAAAGGGGGGGAAAAGTATAGGAATGCTTCCAGTGGAGGGGATGGGATATGGAACTCTGGTGGTGGGAAATGTGTGGAATTTTCCCCCACCCCCCACCCTGTGGTTTTGTCAGTATTTTCTATTTTTTACTTTGTAAATTAAAAAAAATACAACATAAAAACTGAGGAAGGGTCAAGATAACCTGAGCTGTGATAACGGTGGAGTTCATCCTGGAGGGTGTGTAGTGGTTACAGGCATCTATCTTTACAAGACTTTTGAGGGTAGAATGACTTTAATAAGACAGACAGACCTACAGTCTGTAGATTTTACTCACCATAAATTTCTCTTAATGACTTAACTAAAAAAAAAAAAAGATGTTTTAAGGTTAGGCAGAGCTGTTTTGTTTGTTTGTTCATTTGTTTTTTTTTTTTAGAATTGGAGTCACTGTGAAATTACTAACACTTTGGTAAACCGCAACTCAAAAAGCCTATTTTCAGAGAAGAAAAACAGGCGGAAATAGAAGGGGATTTTGATTTAGAGCAGTGGTAAGAAGACGAGCTGCATCTATACAGCTCTAAAGAGCAGTTTGTTAACTAAATGGTTTCTCGATGGAAGGCTGATGTTTATCAGTATGTACTCCTCAGAAGTGCAGCTTGTTAATCTACAGGGAAAGATATCTGGGCACTTTTGTTCCCCAAATGTGGTAAGGAGGAGGGAAGCTTGACAGCTACTCTTGGATCTGTATTTATAAAACAATAATGAACTGTACTTCTGCTTCTGGCTAATCACAGACCTTTCTTTCTAAGATACAGAGTCATGCAAGTTTACACATGCCCACATGCCCATTTCACCTGATTCTGGCACAGCTGTCAGGAGATACATATCAGCAGATGTCAGTGTTCTGAAAGAGCTGGTTCACAGGGCATTCATTGCATACTTCAGTCCTCAGAAAACATCACCCCACTGTTACTGGGAACTGCAACTGTAATCCTGACAATTCACACACACACACACACACACACACACACACACACACACACACACACACACACACACACACACACACGTACGCACGCATGCACGCACGCACGCACGCGCGCGCGCAGTGAACAACAAAAATGGAAGCACCCAAGCCCGAATAAAACCAATGAGTCAGGAAGTTGTTATGGTTGGGTCCCTGCACCTCCACATGCCTCCTGCTTGTTGAGGTTTGCCTTGACTTGTCCACCTCAAAGAAGAAACTAGAAAGAGGCTTGCTGACCACAGACTCCCCAGGACTGAAAGTTGACCAATCATTACATAACTGGACTGACTTGAAGCCCCAATTTGCACAGTGGATGTGATGGTGAACTATCCTGCCTTTCTTTGTACTTAGACCTGCTGCCCAAACTGGGCAACTTGGGCAGACAACTCAAATACTTCTTGGCCTTTGCCCTGGGACCACAATTCTCAAAACCAGGTCCTTGCTGAAGTTTAAAACTGGAGGTGTGTGTGTTTTAATATTTATTTATTTTCCCTTTTATTGCCCTTGTTTTTAATTGTTGTTGTAGTTATTGTTGTTGGTATTGATGTCATTGTTGTTGGATAGGACAGAGAGAAATGGAGAGAGGAGGGGAAGACAGAGAGGGGGAGAGAAAGATAGATACCTGCAGACCTGCTTCACCACCTGTGAAGGGACTCCCCTGCAGGTGGGGAGCCGGGGGCTCGAACAAGGATCCTTACACCGGTCCTTGTGCTACGTACCACACACGCTTAACCTGCTGCGCTACCGCCCAGCTCCCTGGAGATGTGTTTTATATTGGGTTGATCTCAACTGGGCTAACTACCACCTTTATGTGGAGATTTCACTTTATGATTCAGGCCATTTGTAGTATAATTACAGTGTAATGTTACTGCACACAATTCAATTAGCCATAAAGGGTGGAAGGAGCGTAAAAAGCACTTTGACATGGATTCAGGGGACTAGATGCTGTGGAGTGGAAGCAGCTGAGAGTCCCTGCAAGAAGGGAAGGGAAGGGCCACTTTTCCTGGGTGAGGGTACAGAAAGTTCTTGAAGATTTCTGCACCAAGGGTGGAGTCCAGAATATATCTCAGTTCTGGACCTATTTGATACCCAGATTCATACCATATTTCAAAGATGTGTTATCACAAACACCTGTGGATTTATTGAGTTGTCGGAGAAGTCATGATGCACTTTTTCATAGAAAAACAGAAAATTGGGGGCCGGGTGGTGGTGCACTGGTTAAGCACACAAAGTACTATGTGCAAGGACCCAGGTTTGAGTCCCCACTCTCCATCTGTGCCTGGGATGCTTCATGAGTAGTGAAGCAGGTTAGCAGGTCTCTCTCTCTCTCCCTCTCTCTCTCAAGTGTTTATTGTTGAACAGAGACAGAGAAATTGAGAGGAGAGGGGGAGATAGAGAGGAAGAGAGACAGAGAGACACCTGCAGCACTGCTTCACCACTTGTGAAGCTTTCCCCTTGCAGGTAGAGACCAGGGGCTTGAATGTGGATCTTTGTGTACTGTGATGTGTGCACTTAACCAGGTGCACCACCACCTAGCCCCAATGTCTATCTTCCCCTCTCCCTCTCTATCTCCCTCTCCCCTCTCAATTTTTCTCTGTCCTGTCAAATAGAATAGAATGGAAAAAAATAGTCACCAGGAGCAGTGAATTCGTAGTGCCAGCACTGAGCCCCAGCCGATAACTCAAAAACAAAACAAACAACAAAACAGAAAATACGTCATGACTTTTCCAACAACCCAATAATTTAGGTGGGTTTACTAGCAAGTGTTTCCTGTTCTTACTTCTTTAAGTTGCACTTTTGACTGTTGTCACTCTCTGTTCTATCCCCTTTTCTGTGCTAGTGCAGAGCTGTTAAGTAGCCTCCATGTTTCCACCAGTTTGAGTTATGATGATTATTATGTGTATACAAATGCACACTATGATCTGTCAGGATTATTATAATAGCCATACAAATGACAAGGTGGTAAGGAAGCAAAGTGACAAGTCCAAATTTCCTAACTACTAGTAGTTGCACTCAGAAACTGCAGACACTATTGTTGTTGCTTCTAACTTTATTTATTTATTTATTTATTTATTTGGTAGGACAGAGAGGAATTTACAGGGGTGATATAGAGGGACAGGGATAGACACCTGCAGCCCTGCTTCACTATTCATGAAACTTTGCCCCTGCAGGTGGGGACCAGGGGCTTGAACCTGGATCCTTGTGCATTGTAATGTAATGTGTGCACTTAACCAGATGCACCACCGCCTGGTCCCCACTACTATGATTTTTCTACTCGCTGAAAGTAGAACATTGGAACCACACAAAGTGAAAAAGTGATTACCACGATTTTACATGGCAAAATTTTAAAGTGCCTCCAGACTGCTAAAACAATCTACCAAACCATACAGAATATTACTTAAAATAACACTAATGCAGGGGCAGAGTCAAGATGGCGACTTGGAGACAACACCTGGTGTGAGCTCCAGAAAGAAGCAGCTTACAGCCTGGGACTCTCTGGAGAGGCCACCAGGTTCAAGATGCTACCATGATGCCAACTGGACTTCTCTGGACACACAACCCCACTAATGTGTCCTGGAGCTCTGCTTCCCCAGAGCCTCGCCTCACTAGGAAAAGAGAGAGGCAGACTGGGAGTATGGATCGACCAGTCAACGCCCATGTTCAGCAGGGAAGCAATTACAGAAGCCAGACCTTCCACCTTCTGCACCCCACAATGGGTCCATGCTCCCAGAGGGATAGAGAATGGGAAAGCTATCAGGGGAGAGGAAGGGATATGGAGTTCTGGTGGTGGGAATTGTGTGGAGTTGTACCCCTCTTAGCTTATGGTTTTTGTTGGTGTTTCCTTTTTTATAAATAAAAATTTTTAAAAAACAATAACACTAATGCAAAGTAAAAACAGAAAAGTTCTCAAGGGAAAGCAGGCAAGTGCTTGTTGATTGGGTTGTACACTGCCTCTATCACAGCTGCCGCAAAACTAGTACTGAGTAATACTGAATAACAATGCTTTTTGCTTTTTATCCTAGAAGAGAAAAATTCAGAAGCTGTAAACAGATTCTAATGTACATATTTCATAAACTCTCGAACATTCACACAAAAAACAAAAAACAAAAACACCTGGGGATTGGAACTGGGCATTGGCACACCCCATAGGTAGGTGCACAGCACACGTGCTACAGAGTTCAAGGACTTGGGTTCAAGCACCTTGCCCCCAACCTGAAGGGTGGGAAGCTTCACAAGTTGTAAAGCAACGCTACAGGTGTGTGTGTGTGTGTGTGTGTGTGTGTGTGTGTGTCCTTCTATCCCCCCTCCATCTTTCTCACTCTCTGCCTCTCTTCCTCCCTAGCTCCCCCTTTCCTCTCAATTTCTCTCTATCCAGAAATAATAAAAACATTTTTTTTTAAAATCATGGTTAGTTGCTCAACAATTTGTTTGGCTTCGTATGTTAACTCTCTTTTCAGTCACCAGGTTCCAGATGCCATCAGGATGCCGGCCAGGCTTCCCTGGATTGAAGACCCCACCAATGTGTCCTGGAGCTCAGCTTCCCCAGAGACCCACCCTACTAGGGAAAGAGAGAGGCAGACTGGGAGTATGGACCGACCAGTCAACGCCCATGTTCAGCGGGGAAGCAATTACAGAAGCCAGACCTTCCATCTTCTGCAACCCACAAGGACCCTGGGTCCATGCTCCCAGAGGGATGGAGAATGGGAAAGCTATCAGGGGAGGGGGTGGGATATGGAGATTGGGTGGTGGGAATTGTGTGGAATTGTACCCCTCCTACCCTATGGTTTTGTTAATTAATCCTTTCTTAAATTAAAAAAAAATCAGGGGCTGGAATATGACTTACCCAGTAGAGCACATACTTCACCACATGCAATGACCTGGACTGGAGCCCCTAATCAACACTGAAAGCACCTACGTGGGAGAAGTTTCAGTATGCAGTGGGTCGATGCTGCTGTGTGTCTCCTATCTATCTATCTATCTATCTATCTATCTATCTATCTATCTAAAAAGAGTCCGCAGAAGGCTGGGCAGTGGCACATTTAGTGAAGAGCACAGGTTCAAGCCCCTGCTCCTTGCCTGTGGGGGTGAAGGGGGTTCATGAGTGAGTGAAGCAGGTCTGCACATCTCTCTCCCCTTCTACCTGTTCTCCCTCTCAATTTGTTTTGTCAAATTAAAACACAAGAAAGAAAGAAAGAAAGGAAGAAAGAAAGAAAGAAAGAAAGAAAGAAAGAAAGAAAGAAAGAAAGAAAATGGATTCATAGCAGTGGATTCATAGTGCTGGCACTGAACCCCAGCAACAACCCTGGTGGCAATTAAAAACAAACAAAAAGCCTTGAGAAGCGTCATCGAGGAGCAGAAGAGTCATGCAGATAAGGAGCCCCAGTAATAACTTTGGTGGCAAAATTAATTAATTAATTTAATAAACATAAGAAGAGAGATTGTGGTATACACGGGTGATAAAATACTCCTCAAAAGAATGTACACGAGACCAGGAAATGCTGCCTCTGCTTTTACACCCACAGTAGAAGATGAATTTAAGGCTTGAATTATACAAGGTTTTTCAAGAGTCAGCTGATGGGGGTTGGGCAGTAGTGCAGCAGATTAAGTGCATATGGTGTGAAGTGCAAGGATGGGTGTAAGGATCCAGTTCAAATCCCAGGTCCCTACCTGCGGGGCGGGGGGTGTCACCTCACAAGCAGTGAAGCAGGTCTGCAGCTGTCTATCTTTCTCTCCCCTCTGTGTCTTCCCTTCCTCTCTCTATTTCTCTCTGTCCTATCCAACAACAACAACAGCAATAAGAACAATAACAAGGGCAACAAAACGGGGGAAATAGCCTCCAGAAGCAGTGGTTTCATGGTGCAGGCACCCATCCCCAACAATAACCCTGGAGGCAAATAAATAAGTAAATAAAAAAAATAAAGCCAACTGACTACAAACTCCACAGAGAATGTTACTTTCCATGGAATTTGACTTGGGCAGTTCAGGCCTAGAACAGGATTTGATCCAACAAATACTGGAAGAATGAACATATAAAAAGAGTGAATAAAACAAGTAGAATGAACTCACAAAGGCATGTAAAAGCAAGTATTGGGTTGTTAGAAAATATGCAAAAATGTGTCATGACTTTTCCAACAACCCAATATTTCTCTTCTAAGGGATCCCAGCCAAAGCTAAAGGAAAGGGATTTGCCCAGCCGACAAATTGTTTGGGCTCATGGGAAGAGAGGCTAACGGGCTAAGTGCTCATCTACTGCTACAAGTCTTAGGAGATCTTACTTGCAAGGTACTAATCAAATTAACAAAATAATAAACATGTTTCCCCCACAATTTGACCAAAAAGGAGTAATTGAAAGTCTGTATTCATAATATCAAAACAATTGGACAGTGTCTGGGAAGATGGCGTCAGAGTTGAGACTAGGACTAGAAAGCTGAATCAGGGCAGAGAGACGCTCCCAAATGTGGGAAAAGTATAGAAATACTGTTAATTATAAACTCCATTGATCAATCTGACCGAGGGTCCATGTCTATTCATATTTAGCACAGGAGCCTTTGTAACCTCTGCATCCCTGTTGGTCTGAGCTCACATTCCATGGTCTAGGCTACACTCATTCCAGGTCCAGTCTTCCTTAAATGGTAGAGTGTGTTGACCCAGCCTCCCTTCAGAGAGTGGGGTAATTTCTATCATCGTTGTTCTGCACTGAGGGCAAGGTCCTGCAGAGGCCCACAAGAGGGTTTATGATGCTGTTCCTGGTGGAGATGACCTCTTCCGAGACAATTCTCTTAGCCCACCTGCATGTTAAGCTTTCGGGCTCAGGAAAAAACTAGTAACGTCATGGGCCCCTTGGAATATACCTAAAAGACTTCCTAGCTTCTTCCAACATGAAGATCTCACTCTCATCTGCTGTACTTTTACCTTTAGGTTCCTGATTATTAAGCCATTTGTTCTGCTGTACCTCAACACTTTTCAGCCACCAAGTTGCAGATGCTACCATGACACCAACCTGACTTCCGTGGGCAGATGACCTCACCAATGTGTTCCTGGAATCCCACCTCTGCAGAGCCCTACTCTGCTAGTAAGGATAGAAACAGGCTGGGGGTATGGATTGACCTGTCAATGCTCATGTCCAGTGGAGAAGCAATTACAGAAGCCAGACCTTCTACCTTCTGCACCCCATAAAAATCTTTGGTCCATACTTCCAGAGGGATAAAAATAAAAAAGCTTCCAATGGAAGGGATGGGATATGGAACTCTAGTGGTAGGATTTGTAAGGTATTGAATCCCTGTTATCCCACAGTCTTGTCAATTATTAATAATAATTGGACATACTGCACCTATCCCACCAGAATAAGTATACATAATTTTTTCCTACAGAAGGTGGGTCTTACTTATTTTTTAAATCATATTACTTGGGTGAGGGGTAATGGTTTACAGTGCAGTTATTAACACGTGGGCATAACTTACCATCTCCCCATTAAAGTTTTGTGCATGAGACTCTCATCCACAATTAGGTCCTTTTCCAACATCATGTAACAGAACCTCAAGGTTCTCTTCAGCCCTCCCTGTCCTTTCTTCCCCAGAGTCCTTTGCAATCTACTGTATTCAGTCCAAGTTTTGCTTTGTGTTTTCCCTCTCTGTCCTTATTTCTAAAGTTCTACCTATAAGTGGGATACTTTGGTGTTTTCCCCTTTTTGACTCATCTCACTTAACATGAAGAAGAGAGTTTTTATCTCTAGTGTTGATAAGAAAATATTTAGGTAAAGTCCTTCCCATTTCCTTCCCATTTTAGTTACGACACTGCTATCTTTCTTATACCTTTTTTTTCTTGCCTCTCCTTCCCAATGTACCTACAAATATTCACTGCTTTTATTATTAAACCCTTCGTAAATTTTTTCTTACTCATCACCCAGAAACCTCAATGTCACCCAATCCCATAAACTTGTCAAGTACAAAATTTACACGACATCCAAAACCAAGCCTCAGCCTTTACTTAAGAAAACCCAATAATTACTTGGCTCTCTTAACTCAGATATTTCATCTAATCTGGTACCAACCACCCCAAATTAGCATTTTCCTACCCCCTCCTTGTCAACAGCATTAAATGACTCAGCCCGGGCATGCACCAGTGCCTTCAGCACCCAGGGTCTGTGCTGGCATCCTTGTCATGTTAACTCGTTTTCTAGCGCTTTTCTTTGGTATTCGTTCATTTACCCTGATGATCCCTCTCCACTTTAGCCGTCTCTCTAGTTTAAAGGCTATCAAGTTTGGTTCTTTTGCCACATAGTAATGATGACAGAATATAACCCATTAGATGACATGATGTGGAAAGAATTTCCTGGATGTGTAATGGTTGAGAGAAAGATTACCCATCCTAGGTGGCCAGTCTTCAAATACACACTTTGCATAGGGAAGTGTACTTAATACTAAATTACACTGAACTTTAATGAGTCTTTGATGCCTGAGAATGCACTGCAGGGCTATTGCAATATTTATGACTCATCAGGAACACCCATGATAACTCGATTGTGCATGCTGGGATGGCTGCTGATGGAGGCATCAGGTTTACTTCCACTCAGTGGCTTCCTGGCATTGGACAGGTATAACTCTCTGAATGTCTGGAAAAACTCTAGGAAACCCCAACTGGCTTCTTAAGACGTAAGTCTTCTAAAATGATTTCATTCATTCAATGAATGTTTTAAGGTCTTATCATGTGCCTGACAGAATTTATAAATGTTGGAAGCATGATTTCCTTCCTTACGTACCTTATCACACAGGATAGGTATTCTATGTCCAAACTTTCTGGTTAAGGTTCATTTTTGCCATGTTTTTTTTTTTCTTTTTCCCTCCAGAGTCATCGCTGGGGCTCGGTGCCTGTACTACGAAGCCACTGCGCCTGGCGGCCATTTTTTCCATCTTTTATTGGATAGGACAGAGAGAAATTGAAAGGGGAGGGGAAGGTAGAGAGAGGGAGAGTAAGATAGAGACACCTGGAGACCGGCTTCACTGATTGTGAAGCAAGCCTCCCCGCCCCCACAGGTGGGGAGATGGGGACTTGAACCAGGATCCCTGCACTTTGTACTGTGTGTGCTAAACTGGGTGTGCTAGCAACCGGCCCTCGCCACTTTCTCTACAATGATAAATTGTAGCAAACGAAGTTTAACATTTCAGAGGGTCTTCCTCTTAATTTATGTTAGGTTATAATGCACAATGTAGAACTTGAGAATATGTTCTCATATATATTGAGATTATGATATGGATTTTAAAATTATTTTCAGTTTATTGTTCATTTTTCTAATTACAAAAGAGAACTGTACCCAAACTTACTCCTATATAAAGCTGAGATGACCTCAAAAACTGATATAAAGACGTGGCCCAACTCCTTTGGCATGTAACCCGTCAATTTTGTTTTTTTCTTGCAAGGGGATAGACATGCATTCTCTTATTTGATCCCTTAACTTTACTTAAGATTTAATTCATTTAAAGGAATAATGGAGAAAAATGGAGGGAATGGGATTCTACAGGCCAGGAAGTACTCTTGGCTCTGTTAGTGACTAAGGTCCCACTTATATTTCCCTGACTTCAGCTTCCTCAACAGCTTTAAAATGAATGTGTTAGTACTCTGTCCACTTCAATTAAAAGAGAAATCAGAATAACTGGGTGAGACTTTACATGAGATATTGAACTATATCTTAGTTGCTACATTTTGAAATTACATTTTAAAAAATGCACTTTTACCCCACTGATATGTCCTGGAACTCCACCTTCCCAGAGCCCTATTCCACTAGGAAAAGACAGAAACAGGCTGGGGGTATGGAGTGACCTGCTAACACCCATGTCCAGCAGAAAAGCTATTACAGAAGCCAGACCCCCCACCCTTTGGACCCCTTAAAGATCTTTGGTCCATACTCCCAGGGGGATAAAAAACAAAGAAGCTTCCAATGGAGTGGGTGGGATACGGAACTCACGTGGAGGGAACAGTATTCCTCTTACCTCCACAATCTTGCCAGTCATTATTAACTCACTAAAACAAACAACAAAACCCCTGCACTTTTGACATTAAGCTGTCAATGGAATTCTTGACATTTTCCTGATGTGCATTTCAACAGAATTAAAAAAAAAAAAATCTACCACACCAGGTTAGATGAAATACATTTTTTTAAAGTTTTTTTTTCTTAGTATATTTTATTGGATAGAGACAGTAAGAAATCAAGAGGGAAGGGGGGAGAAAGAGACCTGCAGCCCTGCTTCAACACTTGCAAAGCTTTCCCCCTGCAGGTGGGGACTGGAGGCTTGAACCCAGGTCCTTGCGCACTGTTACATGTGCACTCAGGTGTGCCACCACCCAGCCCCGAAATACATCGTAATGGCATTTCATATAATCTTGTTGAAAACACGCAAAAAAAATAAATACCTCTTTTTTCTATTGTAGGATAAACAGTACCTTGTGATGAAAGCTAGGTAAGCACTAGCATCCTATCTGATAAACTGAAACGAATGTCTCTTTTCTCTATTATTCCTTATCTCTTGACAGAACACACAGAGCTATAAGAAGTTCAAAGTGTCTTTCTCAGTTGCTGCAACCTTTATACTCTGCAGGTTACTACATGTATTTGCATTATGAAGAGCTGAGACTGTGATAAACATCATTCGTAAGTCTATTTGATTCCTTTTTCCACTTCATGGAATACCTAATCTCAATATATACAAGAACATATATTCTCAATTCCAGTATTCTCTCTAGGCAATCATAATCACTGTTTGCGTGAGTCTCCAAGAGGTTGTAATAATATTTAAAAGCAAGGGATGAGGCAAAATCTACCTTTGAGAATGACATCTGCAGAAAAGGACATGTAAAGAGAATTTATTAAGCAATGGAACTGAGCTTGGTGGTTAGTTGGTTTAAACTCTTTACTTTCCATTCGGATTATCTAAAACAGCATCTACTTCAAGTTGAAATGTTTTGCCAAGCTAATCATTAAAAAATATAGTAATTCCTAACTTGGGGGAAGTGTTCTGCAGAGAATTTTTTTTGCGGGGGGGGGGGGAGTTTGAGAGATTGCACTCATATGTTAAAGAATATATATAGCTTTCCTAAGCTATCAGGGGAAGAGATGGGATACGGAGTTCTGGTGGTGGGAATTATGTGGAATTGTACCCCTCTTATTCTATGGTCTAATCAGTGTTTCCATTTTATAAATAAAAAGTAAAAAAAAACGCTGCATCGCGGGGGTCAGGCAGTAGTGTGAAGTAGAGGGACGGTGCAAGGATCCCGGTTTAAGCCTCCAGCTCCCCACCTGCAGGGGGATCACTTCACAAGCAGTGAAGCAGGTCTGCAGGTGTCTATCTTTCTCTCCCACTCTCTATCTTCCTCTTGTCTCAACAACACTAGAAAAAAGATGGCTGCCAAGATTAATGGATTCGTGGTGCAGGCACTGAGCCCCAGAGATTACTCTGAAGACAAAAATAAATAAATAAATAAAAGGCAACAGAACAGGGAAGATTTTGAACAAATGCTTCCCACCCACTTTTTTTTTTAAATAGATAAAAGTACGTAACTCTTAAAGGAAATAAGATTGATTTCATGTCAGAGCCCCAGATGTTGCTGAGGGTTGGGAGTACAGACACTCACAGAAAAAGACCCTGAACTGAGAATGGCCACCTGTTTGTCTTTCGAGCCACCTGACATAATAAAGGGTGTTTTAAGTTATACTTTATAACCTCTAATGCATATCTAGGCAATCAAGAGTTGTAAATTTACTTTTGTCTTGAGGGAAAAAGGCATCCATTATGCTGGAACTAGAAGTGATTTTGCTGACTGAAGTAAACAAGGAAATGAAAGACAACTACTGGATGGACTTTTTTTTAATTGTTGTTGGATAGAACAGAGAGAAATGGAGAGAGGAGGGGAAAACAAAGAGGGGGAGAGAAAGAGAGACACCTGCAGACCTGCTTCACCGCCTGTGAAGCGACTCCCCTGCAGGTGGGGAGCCGGGGGCTCAAACCGGGATCCTTAATGCTGGTCCTGTGCTTTGTGCCACGTGAGCTTAACCCACTGCTCTACCACCTGACTCCCTGGATGGACTCATATGTGGAAGACAGAGATTGAAAACACATGAACTTGTAATATATACACAAATCGATATATACATGTAGCTAACCCGTCTCTGAGACCTTAGGAGAACTGTGGTCAGGGAGCGGTATGGGGAAAGAGACACAGAAATTTGGTGGTAGGAGTGGTGTGGACTATACCTCTATTACCTTATAAACCATTATTAAGTTACTAACAAAAAATTAAATAGGCACCCATCATGGGGTTTGATTGACTATATATATCTCTTTAGATCAACAATATATTTAAGGAAATCCTTTCACCAGATAACCAGTTGAGAAAAAGAGATGGTAAATATTTAATGAAATTGGAAAATTCTTAGCAACTGAAATTCAGATAAAATACATTAAAATATTTGAAAGAGGGTATTCTTTCTCAAATAACATACCTGCTATGAGACAGAAAGTCCTCCAAACAAGTGTCTCAGACAAATAACTTGCATTCTCAATCTAGCACAAATTAAATGTACCTAAAGAAAGCCTACCTGTCTTCAGTTTAACAGCAAGAGAATCCTGAAAAAGTATGTTGCTCTGTAACTTGTACATACCACAGATGTGTAAGATAATCATTTCCTAAGCTGCTTCCCTTGTTCATGTCCCTTATTCAAATACATATATATATATATATATATATATTTCTATTTTATTCTATATGACAGAGCAAAATTGAGAGGGGAGGGGAAGATAGACGCCTGCGGACCTGCTTCTCTGCTTATGAAGTATCCCTGCTGCAGGTAGGAAGGGGGAGCTTGAACCCAGGTTTTTGTGGGTCCTTGTGCACAGTACTGTTTAACTGGGTGTGCCACCACTCGCCCCTTACCCGAGTATACATTTAATCTAACTGCTGTATCTACAGCCATGTCACCTGGGGACAAGACCAGCTTCTGATATGAGAGGTAAGGGGTGAGGAGGAGACTGTCACAGAGACAGTGAGGACTGATGGTGTTTGTGACACAGGAGGCCGCTTCTCATTCCCCATCACAGTGTTATATGAAGTTGTTATCCCAGGAAGAGTACCTAGCAATACTTAATCTAGTCATCACCATGTGCATTTCCCTAATCTCTCTTCACCTCCACCACTTTCTGTTCCATTTCTTTTTTTAAAAAAATTTTATTTATTTATTCCCTTATATTGCCTTTGTTTTATTGTTGTAGTTGTTGGATAGGACAGAGAGAAATGGAAATAGGAGGGGAAGACAGAGAGAGGAAGAGAAAGACAGACACCTGCAGACCTGCTTCACTGCTTGTGAAGTGACTCCCCTGCAGGTAGGGAGCCAGGGGCTCAAACCAGGATCCTGACACTGGTCCTTGTGCTTTGAGTCACGTGCGCTTAACCCGCCATGCTACCACCCAACTTCCTTTTTATTTTAATTTTTTAAATATTTTATTTATTTCCTTTTGTTGTAATTCTTTGGGTGTTTTATTTATTTATTTATTTATTTAACCAGAACACTGTTCAGTTCTGGCTTATGGTGATGCGGGGGGATTGAACCTGGGACACTGAAGTCTCAGGCATGAGAGTCTGTTTGCATAACCATTATGCTATCTCCCCTCCACTTTCTGTTCCATTTCTAAGAGCATCTATAAGAAGCTGCCTATTGAGCTCTACAAAAGCTACTAGCTGCCAATCACTTGCTTTGTGCATGATTTTGTATCTTCTGCCTTATGAGTGCTATTTTTGGCTAATTGGCTCATGTCCAGAAGGTAGGAACTAGCACCACTGCCTCCCCCACCCCCAGGTTTGTTGTTGTTGTTGCTTGTTTGCTTTTTTGTTTAGATGAGAAAATAGTATTGGAGACCTTATGCTTGGGGCTTGTAGCAGTTAAGTTGCAAAGCTAAAATTTGAACTCAGGTATGTCGACTTCACCGGAAATAACTGAAGAGAGATGGTTAGTCCGAAGTTGTTTGAGTCATGCTGAGCCAGGGCAGAAAATGAAGAATTGGGTGGAATTATATACCATTCACCTGTCCAGCTCTGAACACAACAGCTCAGTCAAGAATGTGTTCAATTTTGTGAAAACAACTAAAAAAAAAAGGTCAATTACCCTTAACAACCACACTCTTCAACCTTCCTGCTGTTTTCCTTAGGCAAGAAAGTAGGAAATGACGAAAGGACAAACAATGCTTAGAGAACATCACTGTGTTTCACGACACTGGGGCAAACAGCTTGATAGTTCAGATAAGCCACAAGTGGGAGCGTGCCTTTTGCTAAAGGGGCTTCTGCAACCATTTAACTGACCCTTTAGAAAATGAGATTTTTCGAGGGGGGGGCACAGTTACACTTTCATCCCTGTCAGAGTTCATTGTTCTAACCATTTAGATGAAAATGCACCATTTCGTGTGGCGTTATTTTGTCACAGGGTCACATTTCTCCGTGGAACTGTTTCCGGATTTTTTTTTTTTTTCTTTCCAGAAATGAGGGTGGAGGAATAAATTAAAAAGAACAAATGATCTTCTAGGGCCAAAGGAAAAAGGTAGCTGACTTGCTATGAAATGTAATAGTATCTTCTGTTCGCCCCAGTCCCTGAGGGACCAGTGGCATCATGGGAGTTCTCTTTGCTGCTCTTCATTCAAGGCCCCTTTAAAAAGAGTCCACTCCTTTCCAAGAGTCACAGCAAGGTCCTGCTTCCTTTGCACAGATCCACCAAATAGTCCTTCAAAACCTAAAGCAGGCAAGTATCAGCCAGATGCAGATGCAACTGTTATTTTGTAAGGCACTCTGGGCAATATACCTTCTTGAGAATCATCACATATAGAAAAGTTACAAATAAAAAACCAAAAACTTAGTCTGTATCATATCCCAAAATTGGGCTAAGCCATTTTTCAACTTCAGCTATAGACATGTTCTTCCTCGAAGCATAATCTTCAACCTGCAAAAGAAAAGCAGTTTATTAAACCCAAATGGTAAAGGACTTCTCAAACAGCGATTCCCACAGAATTTGCCAAGAAACATTAAGTATTAAGAAACATAAAAGGATTGGGCGGTAGCGCAGCGGGTTAAGCACATGTGGTGCAAAAAGCACAAGGTCCTGCCTAAGGATCCTGGTTCAAGCCCTCGGCTCCCCACCTGCAGGGGAGTTGCTTCACAGGCGGTGAAGCAGGTCTGCAGGTGTCTGTCTTTCTCTTCCCCTCTCTGTCTTCCCCATCTCTCTCCATTTCTCTCTGTCCTATCTAACTACAACGACATCAATAACAACAATAATAACTACAACAATAAAACAACAAGGGCAACAAAGGGAAAATAAATATTAAAAAAAAAAGAAACATAAAGACTACTCTTGTCTTATAGCCATCTTAGTGAGCTGAAGACAGATAAACATTCCTCTAAGTTGTCTCATTCTCTCATCAAGAAAACAACATGTAGTAAATATCTAAAAGTTTAGGCGCTGGCTAGGTGTGTGCAAATGTACTGGCGCGCGCGTGTGATCTGTGTGGAGATTCATGGTAGGGGCTGGACTAGGATCATGTGTTGAAATCACAGATATTAGGGTAAGTTTCTTCATCCTATACCTTGCACTCTCTCTCACAGAGAAAATAAAAAAGTTCCAGTTAAACAAACAAAAAAAAAGACTGGTTTCTAAGGAATGAAACAGTTAACTTACCTGGTCCTTGGAAATTTTCCCCACAGCAAAATATTTTGACTTCAAATTGGAGAAGTAAAGGCCAGATACTGCTGATGCAGGGGCCATTGCTAATGACTCCGTTAACCGAATGCCTAGAACAACAGGGGAGAATGTCCATTTATTCAGTGCCCAACACAGGGGCTGGTAGTTAGTGAGCACCCAATAAACTCCTGTCAAACAAATTAATGTAAGTGGATTCATGTTTTGTAGGTAGACACAAGACACAGCATGAAAGCTGTGACCAAATTAATCTAGCAATTCCTGCCAAGGGGGTATAAGCAAATTTAGGTTATGTAGATTTCTTGAGCCAAGGGGGGGAGACCTAGATAAAACTCGATAATCTTATCTCCAGGCTGCTGAATTACAGAGGCCCTCACCCATATGTTCCCAAGTCCAAGTCTTCTCAGACAAGCTGCTACAACTCTGGAGATAAAGTACCACACTTGAATGATTGTTCCAATGGTTCCTGCAGGGTCTGTGTCACAGAGAATGACCAAATGTCAGACTCCAATAAGGAGCCCACAACAGTACTTGGAAAAAAAAGGTACTTATTCTTAGGAACTTAGAATTCAGGGAGAACATCAGGCTACCTCGGCTAAGCCATTCATTTTATGGACAAAGAAACAGCAGCACAAAGGTTAACTTCACTGCTGAAGGTCACCCAGCTAGTTTATAATAGAAACAGAATTCAAATCCACAGCTCACAACTCCTGAACAACTCCTATGTTTTTCATAATGACCCAGTTTCAACATAGCGCCAGAGCCCTTACATGGAATGTAAATTCCTTTAACTTGACAGTATTAATGACTTGTTTTTGATTAGGATGGACTTAAGTCTGAGCCACCTCAGACACATGTATTTTGCAGTAAGTAATAGAATCTACGTTATGGACATGACAATGCACAGCCAGAACTGTGATTGATTCTGGTTTGGGCCAAGAAAGTAGAGGCTGGGTGCCCAAGCCTTCTGTCTCAAAATGACACAAGCCAGCTCTGACTTCCAACTACTAGAATAAACCCAAAGACAAAAATGTAAGAATTCTGATTACAGGAATATGCACACATGAGTAACAGAGTGAATATAGAGGAGAGAGCTAATGGGAAGGGTGGGTTCTGTGAGGCTAGCATCCAGAATTACTGAATATTAGCAATGGAAAGAGAATATAACTGGAGGTTACAAAGGCCTCTAATGATAAAGACTGACACACTCTTGAAGTCGAAAAATAGGGTACAAGAGTTACAGGGGAGGATGAATAAAGCCATCCGTTATAAGTTAAGAGAAAATAATTAAAATGGTGTGCTCTTCTGCCATGTGTGAGACCCAGGTTCAAGCCCAGCCCCTACCGCATTAAAGGAAGCTTTGCTGTTGTGGTCTTGGTTGGCCTGCCTGCCTAGCTAACTAAGATAAATAGCAAATAAATAAAAAAATTAAAATGAATAAATCCAACTATGGTGACATAAGGCTACCCACTACTCAATAAAGTAGCAGTAAAATACTGGATTAAGTGGGTAGTAGTGAGCAAGAATGGAACTAGGAATGATATGACTATTTTTATGTTTAGCTGTTGTTTGCTTCCAGGGTTATTGCTGGAGCTTGGTGCCTGCACTACGAATCCACCACTCCCAGAGGCCATTTTTTCCATTTTATTGTTGTTGGATAGGACAGAGAGAAATTGAGAGAGGAGGGGAAGGTAGAGAGGGGGGAAGAAAGATAAGACACCTGCAGACCTGCTTCACTGCTTGTGAAGTGAACCTCCCCGCTCCCCACAAGTGGGGAGCTGGGGGCTCGAACTAGGATCTTTGTGCTTCATACTATGTAAGCTTAACCCAGTGTGCTACCACCCAGCCATTTTTACTTTTCTTTAAAAAAAATATTTATTTATTATTGGATAGAGATAGAAAGTGAGAGATTGAGCGGGATGGGGGAGACAAGAGAGACACCTGCAGCCCTGCCTCACCACTTGTGAAATTTTCCCCCTGTAGGTGGGGAGCAGGGGCTTGAACCCGGGTCCTTGCACACAGGAATATGAGTGCTTAACCAGGTGCGCCACCAGCTGGCCCCGATGTTTTTACTTTTCTAACTGCATGTGCCACTACTTTCTTTTTCCCTTTTTCTTTTTCTAATTGGGGGAGATTAATGTTTTACAGTCAACATTAAAAATGGTAGTTGGTCTATGTGCAAGATTTCTTGGTTTTCTGCAAAACACTCTATCCCCACACCTAGGCCTTCCTGTAGGCCAGGGCTGCCCACTACCGCTGCTACTATGCAACACAGTGTTAGAAGTTCTTGCCATAGCAATAAGATAAGAGCAAGCAAGGAATTATAGGGATGCCGACCAGAAGAGAAGTCAACATGTGCCACTACTTTGATTAAAGCTCGCCTACTGAAGCTGAGTGCTTCCCACTCCCACTAGTGCCCACCTGTACACTGCTCAATGTCTGCGAGCTTCCACATGGTGAGCTTCTCCGTGTGGTCGGGCTGGCTGGGGTAGCCGGGAGCTGGGCGGATGCCCTCATAGCGCAGCCTTCGAAGGTCCGCAACATTCAGCTGCTCACAGTCACAGTAAGCCCACAATTCTTTGCGGACCCTTTCGTGGAGCTCCTCCGCGAAGGCCTGGAAACCCAGGACAAAACTGAAGGCAAGAGCCTTCACTTCAAGGCGCCCCACCACCCTCTCAACCAAAACTTCCAGAGTATCTCCCTCACCTGGACGACAGCCATGGAAAACCTGGCAAGAGGGAACAGGCTTGATTCTTGGCTAATCTGGAGTTTCATTAGCTGCCCTGATGCTCAATTTTGGCCTCATTCTAGGCTCTGAGGCATAGTATCAATGACCTGAGGATTATGGGCCTTTTAATTTGAAACATGTCCTGAGGGCCAGTCTTAAAAGGCTTATAATAGCCAGAAAGAGAAGTTGAAGCCATTGGATCTGCTAATTCTTCTACTACTAGCCTGAAGAAAAGGGGAAGGGAGCTCCCCAATGGGTGAGGTTATCACATTCCATGTACAGATAGATGAGGAAGCTACAGAAGCTACCAGCAGTAGAATGAGAAGCTCTAAAAGAAATGGAAATTTGAGGAAGTCGGGTGGCAGCGCAGCGGGTTAAGTGCATGTGGCGCAAAGCGCAAGGACCAGAGTAAGGATCCCGGTTCGAGCCCCCAGCTCCTCACCTGCAGGGGAGTCGCTTCACAGGTGGTGAAGCAAGTCTGCAGGTGTCTATCTTTCTCTCCCCCTCTCTCCATTTCTCTCTGTCCTATCCAACATAGACGACATCAGCAACAATAACTATACCAATAAAACAAGGGCAACAAAAGGGAATAAGTAAATTTAAAACGAAACAGAAAAAAAAAAAGGGAAATTTGATTACTGCACTTCCTCAGGAAAATGTTACAGCACAACAAGCCAAGGGAGATAGTTAGAGTGACCTTGGGCAAAGAAAGAAAAAAAAAGTCAAGATTCCAAGGTTGACAACAAAGTGGGACCCAGCTAAAGGTTTCCCTTTGCTCAAAAGACAATGTTTGAGAGCAACTTATAAACGCACGACTAAGAGTATGATAAAGCTGGTCTCATTTGATATGGATTGAAAAAAACAAACAAACAAACAAAAGGACGGTTCTAATGGCTTTTCTGGAGTCTGTCTTGTGTGCGAGCACCCCGAGTTCTGCCTTCACTGCACTACTGCTCTACCTCGGCCAAACGGTCCCCCAGCGCCTTGACCATGATGCTGCTGTAGTCGTCACAGTCCTCCTCAAAGGCCTGGCTCAGCTCTTCCACCCCAAAGCAGGCAACAGCGAACAGGCCCAGGTAGTCGGGGACACCCGAGTGTAGAGGAGCAATGAAGTCAGCGAGGCAGTAGTATGGATCTGTGCTGGCAGAGTCCTTCTGGGCCTTAAAATCCACGGAGTGGGCAGAGAGGTGATTAGCATCAAAGTGGCACCAGCACATGAGCATAGCTACCCAGTATTTTCGAATGGATATAAGCTTCAAATAAGATGGCTGGCTGTTTTGTTTCCTGTTACATCTCGAGCACTTAGACTAACTCAATTCATGCGTAATGAGTATTAATAAATATTTGTTGAATCAACAAAATTAGATGTATAAGCAATCAAGAAATCTGTCAATATGTTCACTTATGTAACAATCAACATAGTGAATGCCTACACATACAATGTCAGGAACCGGAAGCCTGCAGTCATATAAAAACACTTTTTTCCCTCGTTGAGGATGCAACTCAGTGGCAAAGCACTTACCTCACATGGGGAAGGCTTGGGTTTGATCCTAGCACAAGAGAAGAAAGGGGAGAGAGAGGGAGGGAGGGAGGGAGGGGAGGGAGGGAAGGAGTGATGGAGGAAGGGAAGGAAGGAAGAATAAAAAGAAAAAAAGACAAATTCTCCCAGAGTGTTTTCAATTCAAGATCAGCACTAAATCCTAAAGTTATGTTTGACAGGGTTGCACTAAATGTGCCAACTCTACATTGCATTGACAGAAGCAGCTTGGTAGCTGCCGAGGTGAGTAACACAGGGGCACTGTGCCACCCCCCCATACGCATTGGCTCAGGAGAGTTCAGCATACCCCTGGGTCAGCCTGAAACCAAGCAAAGAAGCCAGCAAGATCTGCCTTTTCCTTTGATGCAAAATAAAGTATGGATTCTCTCCACAAGGCTAAGGGACTTTTCTCTGCCTGTCTCTCCTTTTCAGGTACTGGCTGCCTCCTAACCTACTATTTAATAAGCTAATGAATAAGCTCTTGCCCAGATTTCACAACTTCCAAATATTATCTGAGAAGGTAAACAGTAATTTGTATTTATTTTGTGCTTACTATATGTTAAGTGTTATCCTTGGTGCTTATCCTATGGATTAAATGATTTAATCCTCTGTTACCTTGTCAAGTAAGCTATACCTTACTCTATTTTATACAGCGAGGCCCCAATAGATTAGCACAACATAAGAGACTGGCAGACTCAAGGGTCTGATAACGTGACCAACACTTTTGACTACTATATGGCATGGCTTAGCATTGAACAATTAATGAATGAGTGGCCAACCCAGAAGTTTCAGAACTCTTTGCTGGCTGCCTCTAGGGTGAGTACGACTTAATTGGTACTAGGCAGGAAGTAGATAAATGGCCACAGTATAAAGGTATTTGATGATGGTACACGGAAATGTCACAGAGCTTAGGGACAACTAGATAGGGCAAGAACTGCTTTTTCAGTTGGACTCTGTTCATCCACTACTCTTTGCTCACAAAAAGCCAGACAAGATATAAAGATTCCCAGCACCACAAGGAGAGACAGGTCACAGAACCCCACGGCATAGAAGAGACAGCAATCAGAGTCACTCAGAACAGAAGACGCCCAGAGTGATAAATCATTGAAGTCAGAATTTTCCAGAGTCCGCTGGACAGTACCTCCTCAGAAATAACTGAGTAGGTGACCTATGTACCTTGAGAGTCGTTTTATTAAATGTCCTACCAGTTTGCCATGTGAATAGAATTGTAGAGAAGAGAGATCAGAGGACATGGGACTTGGATGATAAATCAAGCCAGGGCGGGTTCTTTTTTATTTGAGTTGTAACTGTGAAAGAGAAGTCACTGACTGTCTAGTGAGGAAGGGCTTACATTGTAACTTCACTGCTTCTAAAGCCATTACCACCCTGAACATGCCCAATTTCGTTTGATCTTGGAAGTTAAGCAGTGTTGGGCCTCGTTAGTGCTGGATGGGAGAACTCTACTGCCTTGGATTCTATGGTCTTTGAGCCTGAGTACACACAGCAAGGATCTACCGAGTCTGCATGCACACAGAGATGACCAAGCTGCCCTCATTTAACTTGCTACCATACTGTTTAATGCCGCAAATTTAAGAATCCCTCCAGATGTTGTTACCATTAATATATGTCATTGGCAGTTGTACTCCAGTTACAATTAAAAGCAATACTAACAGTTCTGAATGCCAAAAAAAAAAAAAAAGGCAGTAAGACTTTGCAAAAAAAAAAAAAGTACAACAACCCTTTGTTAAGGACCAGTGAATGATTCTTGATGCAATTCTTGATTAGCACAGCTGTTTTTTTTTTTTTTTTCTCTAGCAGCAAAAGGGACATGCCTATGATATGTGAATTTTTAAGGTGGGGACATATGAGTGAAGGCCACGCTGAGAAGGGTATCCCCTCATTACACCACAGGCAGGCAGTGCAGTGGGAGAAGCACCGCAGGGAGTGAATAGGCTGGGCCCTCCCCATGTGGCTGTGGAACTTACCACGATCTCCACCAGCTTTCATTGTCTGTGTCAAACAGCAACATGACCTACCTGCCTGCCTGACAGCAACACTGTGTGATGACTAGATAAAGTGGCCCATCAAGCGCCTGATTTAAAACACCTGGCAGACATTCAGCACATGCTTCCCCCCACCTGTCTCCCCCGGGAGGAAGGAGCCACCCGTCTATTCTAATAATACACAGGTGTGCAAACCCAGGGTTTTATACAGTTGTATGTCAACACCCAAGACAGCAGCAGCAACATTTCTCAACAGCCCACAGGGCACAACAGTAAAAACCTCAACCCTGCTGCAGTTACTCTGACACCTCTCCGGCTTCCACACAATTGCCTTGAACTTGGGTCTGTGAATGGTCATTGGTGGGGGGGGGGGGGCAGTGGAGCAGTCATTCACACAAAGTTCAGGCTCACTCAAGCCTTATTACATCTTCTCTCTCTCTCCCTCTCTCTCAAACCAAGAAGCATAAAGCAGGGTGCTTATTGTCAGAGGTCTCGTTACCTGTTGCCTTAGCCCATGAAAGATGGCAACGGGCTCTGCTGTCTGGAGCACCGAGCCCTCAGCAAAGAGGTGAACGTCGTCCTGGACACTCTGTGCTGGCCAGAACCCAATCACGCCCCGGGCTTGGAGTTTCTTCTGATTAATCAGCACTTTCAGCATACTCTGGGCATCTTCATAGACTTTTTTGGCTTCTTCACCTAAGGGGAAAATGTTGTTCAGAATTCACTTGAAGAAACTGCTAATAGTGGCTGGGGAAATAGCTCATTGGCACAGCGCAGAGCCTGTAAGATCCAAGGCTCTGGCTTCAATCCCGGGTGCTGCACATGCCAGAGTTGTTTCCTGGTTTCTCTTCTCTTGCTCATATGAAATTCCCTCCATTATATGAAATAAAAAATAAGTGAATTTTGGTGTATTGCACCGAAGTAAAAGACTCTGAGGTTGGGGGGAAGGGAGGCACTCAGGTCCTGGAACATGATGGCAGAAGAGGAACTAGTGGGGGTTGAATTGTTATCTGGAAAAACTGAGAAATGTTATGCATGTACAAACTATTATATTTTACTGTTGACAATAACACATTAAACCCCCAATAAAGAAATTTAAAAAAATGAATGAATGAATGAAATAGATCTGTTTTTTGGGGGGGAAAGGATCTGCTAATAAAGAGACATGAAGAAGACTTCTTTATGGGAGTCGGGCCGTAGCACAGCAGGTTAAGTGCAGGTGGCGCAAAGCGTAAGAACCAGCATAAGGATCCTCGTTTGAGCCCCCCGACTCCCCACCTGCAGGGGAGTCACTTCACAAGCGGTGAAGCAGGTCTGCAGGTGTCTATCTTTCTCTCCCCATCTTCCCCGCCTCTCTCCATTTCTCTCTGTCCTATTCAACAACGACAACAACAATAATAACTACAACAATAAAACAAGGGCAACAGAAGGGAATAAATAAATACTAAAAAAAAAAAAAATCTTAAAAAAAAAGACTTCTTTTTAAAACCTTCTTTTCCCTCCCCAGTTATTTTCTCTTTCCCTCTTGATTATTTTATCAGTGTTTGCATCAGCACAACCAAAAGTAGCTATGAGTTTACTGGTTCCTGTTAAGTGTGGTTCCCGTGGTCTGTTTTCCCAGCTCAAACCACTTAAATTTTTCCTTTTAACAAAAGGCAGATGGCCAAGCCCAAAAACAGTTCTCCAAAGCAGACTGTCAGACAGAAAGTGAAACAAAGCAGGCCAAGTCCTCTATCATCCAACATATAGCTCCATTTTCCTCACAGTGACTTCTGGGGATATGAAGTTGAGGGTTGAGTGTGGCCTCATGCCACTGAAATGATTTTAGGACTACCGCTGAATGTCTCTGACAGGCTGTTACCTGCACAACGGAAGTCACCCTCTCCTGTCTTGCAACAATATGTATGTGACACACTCCACAGTGAGGGGCCACTGGGGTCTTTGGTGCCTTCCTCACAGGCCTAGCCAGTCCAGCATGTCCATGGCCACTTATCCATCTGAGATCACTCAGGAAACAATCTCTTTCTCGCTGCTGTACTCCAGTCTAGCTTATAGCAGCTGAATCCCTCAATGCTAACATGCACATCAGGAAACCCTCACAGGAAGTTGGCACAGGACTGGTTTCCTCAGGTTATTCTCCATCTAATTTCAATTCACCTGTCCACCTCTGACCTGGGAAGCACCTAATCCTTTGAGTGGCTCAGCACTGTGATCCTACCTATCTAGGGGTAGGCTTCGGAGGTGGGTGTACAAGTGGAAAGTGGGGCTAGTGAGTTATTTGGTTTTTTCACTCAACAAATCTCCCAGTTCATCATTGCAAATCCTCCTCCCCAACGCTCCAGGTAGAATGAATACCCTGCAGTTCTGTGAGTCTCTGCCTCCTCACATCTTATCTTCTTGGCCTAGAATAGCCTCTTCTTCAATCCCCCCCTCACCCCCTTAATCTCTGAAAAGCAATTTCAGATGTCAACTCCTCCAGAAAGTGTCCCCCGGCCCATGCAGTCTGGAGCTAATCTATTGCATCTGTCTGTATCCACGTAAGCCTCGGAATGACTGCAGAGCAGGAGCGCAGCACGCTATCCGGGAATCACCTACCGCCGTTGGCTGCACTGACTGGTCAGGGACCAGAGAGCAGGGATTAAGCATTCTTTTGCTTATCTCCAGTGTCCAGCACAAAGCCCAGCATACAACTGATGCCAACACATTTTTACTAAGAATGAATAAATGAATGGCCACATTTAGCTGATAAGTAAGAACTGATTCAGCAGTTCAAAAACCATTAAAGAGGTGAACAGGAAAACAATACATTATATACCTGCTTTTTTTTTTTTTTTTTTTAAACCAGAGCACTGCTCAGTTCTTGTGGTATGGGAGGACTGAACCTCCCATTATGCTACCTCCCTGGCATGACTGCTTTTCATGTCTGAGGTCATGAAGTCGATCTCTGTCACCACATGGGAACATTGTGGACAACACCAAAAATAAACAAAGAAACATACTAACAGGTGGAGTTCTACAAACAACAGAAAAATTCTTTGGCCTTGCTTCCCCTCTCCCTGAAATTACAGAATAAACACTGGGTGGGAGAAGGAGGAGGGAGGTGGTGACACACCAGGTTGATTGAACATGTCACCCATGAACATGCTAGAAGCCAGGTTCAAACCCCGGGGCACCTGTAGGGGGCAAGCTTCAAAAGCCGTGAAGGAGGGCTGCAGATACCTTTTTCTCTCCATCACTGTCTTCCCTCCTCTCTCAATTTCTCTGTCTTATAAAAAAAAAAAAGAAGGAAAGGAAGAAAGAAAGAAGGAAGGAAGGAAAGAAGGAAATAAGGAAGGAGAAAAGAAAGAAAGATAGGAAGAAAGAAAAAAGCTACTGAAAACAGTGGATTCATCATGCAGGCACCAAGCCCCAGCAATAACTCTGGTATGGCAATAAAAAGTAAAAATTGGGATCAAGAAGCAGCTCACTAGTATAGTGAGTCCCTGGGCTGATTCTCAATTCTGAGAAAAGAAAAAAAAAAATTAAATGATACCTTGGATAACCTAAACTCACTGTTTACCACCTGGTCTTATCTTCAAAGTCTGAAGACAGTCTGAAATATCAAAGCAGGAAGGAAGCACTTAATGAACTAACCTACAGTTTTGTCATTAAATATCTTGGGAAAGCCACGATTTGGGTATTTGCCCCGGAGCTGCCAGACATCAAAGAAAGGCTTCCAGTCAATGTAGTCCACCAGCTTCTGCAGGTCATACTCTTCGAAGACCCGGGTCCCAAGAAACGTGGGCTTCACTGGAAGAAATAAGGGTAGACGTTAACACAAATAACAGGCACCCCTCACCCAAGGCCACTGTCTCCTGGCCAACTCTTTCCTGCTATTGGCTTCCACATTCTGAAGCCTTCCTGTCATCCACAGGAGTTGTTTTTACAAAGAAGCAGGCTTTCAATTAACACGGAGAAGGAATAATTCTGCACAGAGTGATATACTCTTCCCCATGCAGCTGGCTGACCACACTGCCCTTGGAAACTCTCCCCACAACTCTTCTTCCCCCAGCCAAGAAAAGCAAAAGCAAAAGCAAGCAAACAAACAAACAAACAAGAACTAGACTCATCTTTGCTTGTTATAGTCATAAATAAAGACCAATGTAGAAAATCTTATTTAGCATGCCACATCTATGATATTTAAAAAACAAGAGACATCGAATTCAGGACTGTGCAGGTGACAGAGTGGTATACAGGAACTACTTCATGTGTGCTACTTTTTAAAAACCGGCATGTTATTGCTAAAGTGGCTTGTGGGTGTACATGGGTGTTCACTATATTAGTCTTTACACCTTCTTGTATGTCTCAACTGCAACACTGAAACCAACGTGGTAAGCTCTGTTCAGAGTCCCAAGTGAGGACTCTGCTGGTGGTTCGACTCTGCCGCCATCTTCCTAGCCCCCGTTCCCTCAATGTCCTCATCTTTCATTTGTGGCCAGAGAACTCACACAAAACTTTTCAGGTGCTTTGTGAGCACACAAGACGTATCAAGAGTATTTTTCTCTCATTAGATAGGAAAAGTGAGAAGAAAAGTTTGAGAAGCTTCTTAATTTTGCTTGGGAAATCTCTACCTTTTCATCTATGTTTACAGTAATTCTGTTGCATTAGTAAGTAATATTACACAGGACAACCCAATGGTCTATTATGTTGACTTCTTTCTAGAAAGAAACTAGAACTATCTTATTAAAGTTTCCTCTGATCTGGGAGACAAAACACAAGTAGAACCTGAACTGGAATTGGCGTATTGCACCAAAGTAAAAGACTCTGGGGTGGGGTGTGTGTGTGGGGGGAGAGAATACAGGTCCAAGAAGTATGACAGGGGACCTAGTGGGGGTTGTATTGTTATATGGAAAACTGAGAAATGTTATGCATGTACAAACTATTGTATTTACTGTCAAATGTAAAACATTCATTTCCCAATGAAGAAATTAAAAAAAAAAAAGTTTCTTCTGATCTGTAAAGTCGAGGACAAATGCCCTGCTGCAGAATGACTGGAAGGAAGCTAATTTAGAATAAGCTGATCTTCCATAGTTTAAGATTTGTTTGAAGTTTTCGCACCACGGACCTTAAGAACAGAATCCTTCTTTCTCCCTTTATTGACTTTCAGCAGTTGCCTTAACTAGGTTGTTCACTTTTCAGTCAGGCCTTGGAACCTCAATTCTCCTCAGATAATAGGTTCAGAATTGTGAAGAGGCCACGTGTGGGAGGGTAAAATGCTCACTATAGTCTTATTGATATTTTAATAAATAAATTTTGACGACCATAAAAAAAGTCACTATAAAAGTATCGTCACAAGTCCCTGGCATCATGGGCTTCCAAAATATTGTTACTATGAGGTTTTTGGTTGTCTGGCTTGGTTAAAAATCACTTTTGATTTCATAGTAAATGAGAGGAGGATAAATGAATGATAACGGTGAAAGATAAATAGTTTGGACTAGAACGATTTATACTTTTCAAAACTTTCACCTATCACCTTAGACTTGTCACATTCCCATAAAGCAACTTTTAAAAATATATAATAGAAACCACTAGACATAGATTAAGATGTTCAAGGTCCCTCAATAATTCAGAGCCAGGAGACAAGTTGGGATTAAAATCCAGGTCTCCCTCCAACTTTTGATCTCACATTCTTCCCATTAGACCACGTGGAAAAAGTAGAAAAAAAAAAATGAGAACCAAGCTCTAGCAAAATAAGTAAAGGGATGAAAGACAACTACTAGATGGTTTCACGCATGTGGGATTTAGAGAACTGATACACATGAACTTTAGAAACAAACAAACAGAAGTGAGAAGACTGCTTATAAGACTTGCAAGAGCTATTGTGGTGATCTCTGGAAGGTGGGAGAGTGGGGGTGGCACAAGTCTGGTGGTGGGTGTGGTGTGGCACTACACACTGTAATCTTATAATCTGTAACCTACTATTAATCACAAATAAAAAATGAAAAATAGAAAATAAGTGTATTGCACAGAAAAGCAGGCATGGGGAAAAATATCAGCAACAAGCTCCTCTACATTCCCAATTTAAATCTTTAAGCCATTGAGCCATCCGAAGAACACAGATATCATAAGCAATGAGAGCTGATTTGAGATGCTCCCATGGAAATACGGATTCAATTCATATAATCCCCATTCACTGTCACAGTTTCGTATTTGTAGTACCTCATGCCTCTATGAGCCTGCCAAAACATCTTAATATTTTCTCCCTCATGAATACCCATGCAAGGCAAGAAAGGCAGATGTAAGGGCAGAAACCAAATAATTGAAAAGAGAAAGAAGCACTGAGAGAGAATAAGTGAGACTATGTAAGAAAGTGAGGGTCCTGTTTGGCTGAAATACTTTTAAAAGTCTGTGCAACATGAAGTCATTTTCAAACTTGGTTAGACTTGGGCCTGTCTAGAGCTCAGATCAATTCAGTGACAATACCATCCAGGCTAGTCTCTCTCTCCCTCTCTCTCGAGAAAAGAGAGAGAGAGCTTGCTTCCAGGGTTTGGAAGTCTACTTAACTATAGCACAAAGAAGAGAAGGCTTATAAGATAGGTCAGAATCTATCATATGGTTTCACTTGCATGTGGAATATAGAAAACTAAAGCAGGTGGAACACGCCCGATTAAGTGCACATGTTACAATGCTCAAGGACTCGGGGACTCAGTCCCTGCCTGCAGGGGGAATGTTTTCCAAGTGGTGAAACAGTGCTGCAGGTGTCTGTCTCTCTCCCCCTCGATCACCCCCTTCCCCCTTAATTTCTGGCTGTCTCTATCCAATAAATAAATAAAGGCAAATTAAAAAAAAAAAAAGAAAACTAAAGCAAAGAACTGGTTAAAGAAAGGATGAATTGAGCACACGTTACAATACACAAGAACCCAGGTTCAAGCCCCTGGTCCCTACCTGCAGGGGGAAAAGCTTCACGAGTGGTGAAGCAGTGTTGCAGGTATCTCTCTGTCTCTTTCTCTATCATCCCCTTCCCCCTTTATTTCGGACTGTCTCTATCCAATAAATAAATGAAAGATTAAAAAAAAGAAGAAATAAAAAAAATAGTAACCAAACTTTCTCTGAGACTTTATGAGAACTACAGTCATTATCAAAGGTCATAGGAACTCTGATAGGGCAACGATGTGGTGAAAAATTTGTAAACCACTGTGAAATTACTAATTAACAAAAAAATATATTTAGGGAGTCGGGCGGTAGCGCAGTGGGTTAAGCGCACATAGCATGAAGCACAAGGACCAGCGGAAGAATCCCAGTTCAAGCCCCCGGCTCCCCACCTGCAGGGGAGTCACTTCACAGGCAGTGAAGCAGGTCTGCAGGTGTCTATCTTTCTCTCCCCTTCTGTCTTCCCTTCCTCTCTCCATTTCTCTCTGCCCTATCTAACAACGACGACATGAATAACAACAATTATAACTACAACACTACAACAACAAGGGCAACAAAAGGGAATATACATATATATATCGTATTTAAAAAGACAGGTAAAAAAATGGGAGAGAATCCTAATATAACCTTTTTAAGCTTCTAACCAAAACTTCATTTCTTCAAGTTACAATAGTGAATATTCATTGCAGAGATGTGTCAAGGATTCAGAAACACTGCAGATCAAGCTAAACAAAGTGTTTGGTTCTCCTTTCAAGAAGAATTACTTACTTTTAGTTTAAATCATCATCTCCATTCATATCATTATTAGACATAATTGAGAGTTTCTGGCTACCTGTTTTGATATTGTAGTCATGTAAAATGCAAATATCTTTTTAGCTCACAGTTCTCACACTCAGCCTTTCTATAACCAACAGCCAAACAGACCTGGGTGAGGCTCTGACAGCCAATCAATATGGAAACCGTTTTTTCTGGCTTGACTTAAGGTTAAGTATCTTCGCTCCTAAGAAAGAAAAAGTTATTTAGTAAGAGACTCTTAGCCTTTCAGCTGCTTCTACAAAAGCATATCCAAGAAAGCTAGTCATACGCTTTTGTAATGAATGCTTTCATTAGTAAAAGTCTGTATCCAAGAAGCTCCTCCTTTTATATCCAACATTATTTTTGGTTTAGCAGAATGATAATGAGTAAGGATTCAATAAATACCCATTGAATATAAGGCTGACCTGCAACTTCGACTAAGAGATCATAGGGAAATAGAGCAAGTTCCTGCCTGACCGTGTTGTCCCCCACTGCCCCCACCCCACCCCCAAACTGTTCTATTATTTTAGATGAAAACCCTGAAAACCTGGTCTCCTTTTTTGGAATCTATCATCAGTCATTCAGATGTTTCTTCCTAATGAAATAACCGATCTATTTCCAAAGTTCTGAAATGGTGAACAGACCATAAAGATACTTCTTTAGGCTCCGGCTTGAGAGCCTGTTTGGAGGTTCTAGCTACTCGTATACGCTAGACTGAAGACCAGTCCCTCTCTATTTGGGGAAGGCCTTCCTCTTCGGGAGGGATGCACATGGAGTGGTGAAGGAGGAACGGGACACTCGCCTAGCCAGCCAGATCAACAGAATCAACCCTGACGATCAATGGGGTGACAGATGTCGCAGCCAGACCGCCCTCAAATCCTAGGCTCCTGCTTGAAACCAACAGTTCCAACAAACCTACTGGCCTTGATTAAGGGCCAATCTGCATTTCGTATTAGAACAATGAGGCTGGGTTAACTACCTCGCCATTGAAGCTCAGATGGCAAAACCAAAAACTGTCAAGCACAGTTCGGGTGGTAAGGTGTCCTGAGTTAACCTCAGTCTGTTTTCTTCACATCATTCGTTATTTCATTGCACTTTATCTAGCCAACTCCCAAAATACTACCTGCTCCTAACAAAGCCCAGCAGGCAGATACCAGGAAGAACTATCCTAGTGGCTTTTTTTTTTTTAATTATTTCTTTACTGGGGAACTAATGTTTTACATTCAACAGTAAATACAATAGTTTGTACATGGATAACATTCCCCAGTTTCCCATTTAACAATACAACCCCCACTATGTCATTTATCATCCTTCATGGACCTGTATTCTCCCCACCCACCCACCCCAGAGTCTTTTACTTTGGTGCGATATGCCAACTACATTTCAGGTTCTACTTGTGTTCTCGTTTCTGATCTTGTTTTTCAATTTCTGCCTGAGAGTGAGATCATCCCATATTCATCCTTCTATTTCTGACTTATTTCACATAACATGAATTTTTCAAGGTCCATCCAAGATCGGCTGAAAACGGTAAAGTCACCATTTTTTACAGCTGAATAGTATTCCATTGTGTATATATACCACAACTTGCTCAGCCACTCATCTGTTGTTGGACACTTGGGTTGCTTCCAGGTTTTTGGCTATTACAAATTGTGCTGCTAAGAACATGTGTACACAGATCTTTTTGGATGGGTGTGTTGGGTTCCTTAGGATATATCCCCAGGAGAGGAATTGCAGGGTCAGAGGGTAGGTCCATTTCTAGCCTTCTGAGAATTCTCCAGACTGTTCTCCACAGAGGTTGGACCAATTGACATTCCCACTAGCAGTGCAGGAGGGTTCCTTTGCCCCACACCCTCTCCAGCATTTGCTGCTGTTACCTTTTCTGATGTATGACATTCTCACAGGAGTGAAGTGATATCTCTTTGTTATCTTGATTTGCATTTCTCTGACAATCAGAGACTTGGAGCATTTTTTCATGTGTTTCTCAGCCTTTTGGATCTCTTCTGTGGTGAATATTCTGTCCAAGTCCTCCCCCCATTTTTGGATGGGGTTATTTGCTGTCTTGTTGTTGAGTCTGGCAAGCTCTTTATATATGTTGGTTATTAAACTCTTATCTGATGTATGGCATGTAAAGATCTTCTCCCATTCTGTGAGGGGTCACTTGGTTTGGGTAGTGGTTTCTTTTGCTGTGAAGAAGCTTTTGAATTTGATGTAGTCCCATAGGTTTATACTTGCCTTAGTCTTCTTTGTAATTGGATTTGTTTCATTGAAAATGTCTTTAAAATTTATGCAGAAAAGAGTTCTGCCAATATTTTCCTCTAAGTATTTGATAGTTTGTGGTCTAACATCCAAGTCCTTGATCCACTTGGAATTTACTTTTGTATTTGGTGAAATACAGTGATTCAGTTTCATTCTTCTGCATGTTTCAACCCATTGTTTCCAACACCATTTGTTGAAGAGACTCTGCTTTCCCCATGTAATAGTCTGGGCCCCTTTGTCAAAGATTAGATGTCCATAGGTGTGGGGCCACAGAGTTGCACTTCGTGAGTTGCACTTGGTGAGTCTCTGGGGAATCCTCTCCTCCCTTCAGCTGTCCCCTTGTTGGTGAAGCAGACTGGAGGTGGTGTCTCAACTGATAAACTGCTGAACTGTTAGCAGTCAGTTAATCTCTCCTTGTGCTCCTCTCTCTGCTCTGTCACCAGCCACACGTGTTTGTACTCACCGGTGATTTAGTGGGTTCCTGTGGTCATTCAAGTCCTGTCTTGTTTCGTCCCGGGTGGTCTCCTTTGGTATTCCTAGTTGATCCGGGAGAGGAGTGGAGAGGAGAGGAGAGGAGAGAAAGCGATCTGCTGCTGCTTGTAGCTCCGCCTCCGGAAATCTCTGTGACTTTTTATTTATTTATGTATTTATTTATTCCCCTTTGTTACCCTTGTTGGTTTTATTGTTGTAGTTATTATTGTTGTTGTTGTTGGATAGGACAGAGAGAAATTGAGAGATGAGGGGTAGACAGAGAGGAGAGAGAAAGACAGACATCTGTAGACCTGCTTCACTGCCTGTGAAACGACTCCCCTGCAGGTGAGGAGCCCGGGGCTCAAACCGGGATCCTTAGGTGGGTTCTTGTATTTTGCGCCAGTTGTGCTTAACCTGCTGCGCTACCACCCAACTCTTCCCTAGTGACTTCTAAAGAGTAATTACATCAACTATTGATGGACTCCTGACAGTTATGGGAGACAGAGTTCTTGATATATTACTCTCCAGTCAATCTTGGATCATCAGGGAGAGAGGTTCACAGTGGCCCTATCTAATGCCTTCATTTTCTTCCACTATTCCACTATTCCCACAAAAATAAGGATTTGTGGGAGTCATTTCAATACACTGTTATAGTTCCTGTTATCCTGCTGGCTTAGAGTTCATGTTTTAGATATTGTGCTAGCTACAGAGATATGAGAACATCCCGTACGTGCTTGGCAGAAAAAAAAAAATTTAAAATAAAAACTATGAAGGACTTAGTGAAGAACTTCAATTTGAACTAAAAATGAGGAGTTCCCTAAAATGTTTCTAAACCATAGCCCTCCTCAAAACAGTCAAGTCAGACTAAAAGTTGTAGAATCTTTCAGTTATCCAAACAAGCAGGGATTCTTTTTATTTTCTGCTTACCTTGAGAGACTCATAATGGTCCTGTCTAATATCTTCATATTCTTCTGTGATCTCTTCAAAATAGTCATCCTTTAAATTCTCATCTAAAAGTTGAGAACACTGAAAATGCAAGATTGAAGCTGAATAGTAACAGCAAAGGATAAAGATATGTACAATACCTGGTAATAACTCTTTGAGGGAGTTTTTCTGTGCTAATAATTTCTTTTCCCTTTCCTAATTCTTGCCTGTAGAGGTACAAAGGGTTATAGAAAGTTTAAAAAGAAATTGTAGGGGGGCCGCGTGGTGGCACACCTGGTTGAGCGCACGTATTACCATGCACAAGGACTGGGGTTCGAGCCCCCGGTCCCCACCTGCAGGGGGAAAGCGTCATGGGTGGTGAAGCAGGGCTACAGGTGTCTCTCTGTCTCTCTCCCTCTCTATCAACCCATTCCCTCTTGATTTCTGTCTCTATCCAATAAATAAAGATAATTAAGAAAAAAAAAGAAATTGTAACAAAGTTTATTTGCACATGTGATCCTAACCAGATTTTATATTATCCTTTTTAATAAAGAATTATTAAATATTAATGGAAGCAATTTAATGTAACACAACATAAGACTATATTTAAATCTCCTACTTGACGCCTGAATGATGCATGACCGCCTTCAAGAATTACTAACCTCAGGGGGCCAGGCAGTGGCGCACCTGATCAAGCACACACACAGAAAGTGCTCAAGGACCCAGATTTAAGCCCCTAGTCCCCACCTGCAGGGGCAAAGTTTCATGAGTGGTGAAGCAGGGCTGCAGGTGTCTCTATGTCTCTTTTTTTCTCTCTCTCCCTCTCCACTTTCAATTTCTGTCTCTATCCAATAATAAAAATGTTTATAAAAAGCAATAATTTTAACAACTGGGTGGGGGAAGGGTAAATTAGCATAATGGTTATGCAAAGAGAATGTCATGTCTGAGGCTCCAAAGTCCCAGGCTCAATCCCCTGCATCACCATAAACCAGAGTTGGGCAATGCTCTGGTAAAAAATAAATTAAATAAATAAATAAATAAATTCATGGATTTGGGAAGGTTCTTCTGGAATGTGAACAGAAAATATGCTAACACTGATGTACGCTGCATGTCGCCTATTATCTCCCAAAAGCCACCACACCCTCCATCACATACAGAATGCGAGGGCTGGACGAGGCCAGTCGTTCTCCAATTATGCTATCTGGATGAGAGCTAGAAAACAGTGAGGAGTGAAGAAAGGAGCCAGCCAGCTCTTGATTGTACCATACTGAGTTTCCAGGCAAGCTGAAAATAATATTTCCATAGCTAGAGCAAACTTACAAACCATGGGACTACAGGGGAAAAGCACTTCCGTAAGTTCTTTATTATGTGACTGAGGAAAGGAAGCTATTACTCTGGGTACTGAACATCTAAATGACTATGTTTTGGTCTTTGGGTAGGGTAAGTAAGTGGCCCATTCCCATACTAAATGCTTTTCTTTCTGGAAATAGGTCGCTGTATTAAAGTCCTGTATTCCTTTGACTTCTGGCATGGAGTTGCATTAAATGCATACTCATTATCTTCAAGTGGGTGGTATGTGTCTTTCGGTTGGTGTCAAGGTCAAAGGGGTCTGGGTAACCATTTCTGTGTTAATTCAGGCCACCACATCCACTGCCTGGCAAGGATGTGATCTCTAAAAGCATACAACATGCTTGGCCCTCCTTCCAGCAATAAAAGTCACAGCAACTATCATAAGTCTTAGATACACGTGGTTCTTTCACATATTTTTGAATAGCAGTGGACAAAAATAAGTAGCATATGTGGGCTGATGCCCTCTTAATGTTCCCTTTGCTCTCTCTTTAAGTGAAATAATATGAGGCTCCACACTTACCACCACCACACTCTTGGATGCGTCCAGGACATGGATTACAGGTGCACTGTATCGTGGAGCTATTTTAACTGCTGTGTGGGTTCTGTAAAAGAGGGGTCAAAAGAAAAGCACATTCATCAGTGCTGACAGTTCCTACACGACTCCTGTTCAGAACCACTAGAGATAATGTGTTCCTACAGCACTTTCTAGAAAAAGATTCCGCTTTACCAGAAGATGGCGGACTGAGAAGCTGCTAGTGGCTTGAGCTCTGATCACATCTTCTGGAAACGGTAGGATTTTCTGCCTTTAGTAGGCCAGTCAATAAGGGGTCCTAGCGGGAACACCAAGGAGATGACTATAACTTAATTTGGGTCAAGAATTAGAGTAGAGGTTGTCATATGCTTTACATTGGTTTGTTCTAGCCCTCCCCTGCCAAGAGAATTGCATCAGTCCAGTTAATTTCGCGGGCCCGCTTGGCCCCGCCCCAAGGAACCCCGGGAGAGGGTTCCTGAGTTCGAGAGTGCCAGAGTTTCAGAGGGTTCCCCAGTAAGAGAGTTCCAGAGTTCCAGAGTTGGAGAGTTCCTGAGTTCGAGAGGAAGTGAGAGAGGGCCAGAGGGTTCCTGAGTTGGAGAGTTTCAGGGTTACAGAGTAAGAGAGAGTTCCACAGTGGAAGAGTTTCAGAGGGTTCCCCAGTACGAGAGTTCCAGAGTGTCAGAGTTGGAGAGTTCCTGAGTTCGAGAGTAAGGGAGAGTATTTGTGCCGCCACAAAGAGACAGCAGAGTTCTGTTTGGTGATTAGTTTGTCTTAGTTTATGAATCGTTGTTCCTGAATAAAGAAATACAGCTTCCCTGCCCAGCCGTTGTCTCCGCATCTCTGTTACCCGCCCGTGAAGCTAAACCGGCCGGCTAGAGCCTCCGAATTTTAACAACAAATGGCGCCCACGTGGACCTGACCTGCGCATCTCTCAGATAAGTAAAGACAATTTGGCTACCTATGCACTATGGCCTTCTCTTCTGCTTGTGAAGAGATCTCCAAAGGCCTCTGTTCTTTCTTCATGAGACTGTTTTGCTGTTTCTGGAACATTTATCTCTGGACCACTCTGTGGTTCCCACTCGCTCGGGCGAACTCAGAACAGCCAGCGGGAAGGAGGTGAGGCGCGGAGCTGCTGTTTCCACCTGGTTAAACAGCCAGCCAGCCGGCTGCGCCCAGACAACCCCGCGCACCGCGCCCGCAGCCCCGCAGCCCCGCAGCCCGCAGGAGGCCGACGCCAGCACACAAGAGCCCCAAGAGCCCGACGCCAGCACACAAGAGCCCCTGGAGCCCGAAGCCAACACGCAAGAGCCCGAGGCCAACACGCAAGAGCCCGAGGCCAGCCCACAAGAGCTGGCTCTCCACCGCGTGGCGCAGGGCACTGGACGCGTGATCCCTCCACGCTGCTCGGCCACTGCGAACGGGGCAGCAGACATGGCAGGGCCATGGGGCAGGGCCGCGGCGGCCTATCATGGCCGCCACCCCTGGGCACCTAGGCTCACGCCTTCTACAAAGATGGCCTGCCTGCCCTCTTTCTATAAATTCTGGAACCATCCCGGGCCTCCCGGACCCCCGGGCTCCCTGCCGAAACTGGGCACAAGAGATCTCCAGCCGCCGGTCCGGTCTGAAGGCAGACAAGCTGGAGTACGCAGAGATTCGTGCAGAGATCTCAACCTGCAATTCCTAAAAGTGAAGCTGCACGGGAAGCCACCTCCGGATGGTGAACCCCCCCCCGCAACAACTAAGACAGTATAGATTTAAATTTGTGTTTAAAATGACATGTCTTTATAACAAAGGTTTCTCTCCTTGTATATTAATGACCATGTTTATGTGTATGTTTAAAGTTTGGTAAACAGTAGCTTTAAGGTTAAATTCTTACTAGTCAAAGTTAAATGAAAAAGGTTTTCAATGTAATTCTCATAAAGATAAAATTAACTTACATTTAAAGTCTAAGGTAAAAATTAGTTAACAATCAATATATTTTAACTAAGTTAGTCTAAACAAAAGGTTAAATAAACTTGTTGATATGTAAAACTCTCCATTACCTTCTCTATTAGAAATGGTAGATCACATAATGGCTATGCTAATTATTCTCATGCCTGAGGTTTCCTCTCTGGCCCACACCTAGGGTGTGTCTCCATCTTGAATGGGTGTAACAAAAGGTTAAAAGACGTTGTTGATATGTAAAAGTCTCAAATTCCTTCTCTATTAGAAACGTTGGATCGTGCAGTAGATATGCTAATAACAAGTTTTGTTTCATAGTAAGTGGCAGCAAGCTGCCTTTGGGACTCTAGGCCGTTCCCCGCCCCCATGCAAATGCCCATCGAGGCAAGTAGCCCCCCAGAGGCAAGAAATGTTTTTTTTTAAGCTGATAAAGTTTAGTTTGTGCCAGTTTCTTTTTTAAAAAATGCCTGTACGATATAGGTTTCTGTTCACCCCACACCCTTGATACTGTAGCCATTTAGTTAAAAGGGGAAACTGTTGTATGCTTTACATTGGGTGCTAGTTCTCCCCCGCCAAGAGAATTAGATCAGGCCTGCTAATTTCGCGGGCCCGCTTAGCCCCGCCCCAAGGAACCCCACCAGAGTTTCAGAGTTCCAGGGTTGAAGAGTTGCAGAGTTCGAGAGAAAAGGGGGTTCCTGAGTTCGAGAGTATGAGAGAGAGTGCTTGCGCCGCCGCAAAGAGACAGCAGAGTTCTGTTTGGTGATTAGTTTGTCTTAGTTTATGAATCGTTGTTCCTGAATAAAGAAATACAGCTTCCCTGCCCAGCCGTTGTCTCCACGTCTCTGTTACCCGCTGTGAAGCTAGACCTGCCTGGCAAGAGCCGTCCGAATTTTAACAACAGAGGTGGTGTGGACTAGCGGGCGGGCTGCTCCAGACTTCCCAGGCGGCGGCAGGCAAGGCGGGTGCGCCGGCACTCTCCTCGGCCCGGGAAGGCGGCTCCTCCGCCGGTTGCAGAGCGCTGCTGGGCAGCTGGCAGAGGACCGGGAGGGAGCACTGTAGCTCAGGGGCTTTCTCTTGGGAGTCTCCGGGCACCACCGCGACCCTGAGGGTGGATCCGAGGACAGCCTTCAGTACAGCTCTCATTGGATCGAAAGGACTTGGAGCTAGTTTTCATCTTTGAGAAATCCTTTAAAAAAGCTTCGGGGGGGGGGGGGGGTTTCCCAGAAGATGGCGGACGGAGAAGCTGCTAGTGGCTGAGCTCTGACCACATCTCCTGGAAACAGTAGGATTTTCTGCCTTTAGCAGGCCAGCCAATAAGGGGTCCTAGCAGTAACACCAAGGAGGTGACTATAATTTAATTTGGGTTAAGAATTAAAGTAGGGAAAAAAGGGGGGAAAATATTTTTTTCCTTCCTTTTAATTTTCAAGCATACCTCCTTCCCACCCCCACCCCCCCACCCTCCCTAACCAGTCCCTGGGGACCAGCTCCTAGCAGGGGAGGGGAGCTCCTTTTCTTTACCAAATTCCTGCCCCACCGGGGAGTATCATTAATTCTAAGTCTATACCCTTCTGAAACCTCTGGCCTTTTTTCTTTCTAAGTAGCCAACCCCCCCCACCTCACCCCGCATAGCTAATTAAATAATTAAAAATAAATACAAAAAAACCCTTTCCTTTCACTGCCCTTTTCTGACTGTTCTTTTTCTTATCTTTTTCTTTTTTCTCTCTCTTTCTTTTTTTTCTTTTTCTCATTCTTGTCATCCCTTCTTTCTTAATCCTACAGCTTCCAAAGTCACAGCCCCCAGCCCCCACACCACAGTGTGCTTTTTTTAATTCACTGATACACATTTGGGAATTTCCTTTCACTGCTCTTTAATTACAACTCTTTTTCTTATCTTTTCCCTTTTCTCTCTCTCTCTCTCGTCTCTCTCTTTTTTTCTTTTTAATCTTGTCACACTTCTTCCTTCTTCTCTGCCTTTCTGAATTTGTGAATTATTTTAGGGAAGAAATCTGACTCAGAGTGGACTCTCTATGTGTGTATCTCTGCTCTAGTTCCCTTTGCCCTCTTGTTACCCCTAGAATATACAGTGGATAGTAGATTTGCATAACTGTCTATTCTTGCTATCCTTTCTTTTCTCTTTCTTCACTGGGATTTGGTTACTATTGTTTCACGGATTGGAGAAATTGTTTGGCTAACTGGTAAGGATTAAACTACTTCAATACTTGCTTCAGTTGCTACTGTATTTCCTGAGGTTGGTGAGTGCAATTGTCATAAAGGTATTTAGTTAAGTGTTACTTGTACTCAAGACACAACAACTGAGGAACAACAGAGCATAAAAAAAGAAACACATAAATCAAAAAAATGGGTAGATCAAAAACAAATAAAACTGCTACTCCAATGAATGAAGACAAGAGCCCAGAAGAAACTACAAATCAGCCAGAAGTAACCATAGATAAGAAAAGTATGCAAGCAATAATAAACTTATTAATCATAGAAATGAAAACAACATTGGAGGAAAGGAATGGCTGTATTAGGGAAACAACAGTTGAGACCCCCAAGGAAAATACTGATTATCTTGAGGCAATTAGAGAACTGAAAGCTGAAATAGCTGTAATAAAGAAAGAAGCTGAGGCAAGGGAAAGCAGACTAACAGAAGCAGAAAACAGAATTAGTCAGACAAAGGATGAGTTAGAGAAAACAAAGAAAGAGGTGAAAGAGCTTAAAAAGAGATTGAGAGACACTGAAAACAACAACAGAGACATATGGGATGATCTCAAAAGAAGTAACATTTGTATAATTGGCCTGCCAGAGGAAGAAAGAGAGGAAGGGGAAGCAAACATTCTAGAGGAAATCATAGAAGAAAACTTCCCAGACCTGAATAACAGAAAGGACATCAAGATTCAAGAGGCCCAGAGAGTACCAAACAGAATCAACCCAGACCTGAAGACACCAAGACACATCATAGTCACAATGAGAAGAAGTAAGGATGAAGAAAGGATCCTAAAGGCTGCAAGAGAGAAACAAAAAGTCACATACAAGGGAAAACCCATAAGATTATCTGCAGACTTCTCCACTCAAACTCTAAAAGCCAGAAGGGAGTGGCAAGATATCTATCGAGCCCTGAATGAAAAAGGGTTTCAACCAAGGATAAAATATCCTGCTAGACTTTCATTCAAACTAGATGGAGGGGATCAAAACCATCTTAGATAAACAACAGTTAAAGGAGACAACCATCACCAAGCCGGCCCTGAAAGAGGTTTTAAAAGACCTCTTATAAACAAGAACATCACTATAATACTTGCAATATATCAGAGCAAACAAAAAAATTTTTTTTGAACAATGGCACTACAATACATTAAATCCATAATATCAATAAATGTCAATGGCTTAAACTCACCCATAAAAAGGCACAGGGTGGGGGGATGGATCAGAAAACATAACCCAACCATATGCTGCTTGCAAGAATCCCATCTGTCCCATCTGTCACAACAAGATAAACACAGACTTAAAGTGAAAGGGTGGAAAACTATCATACAGGCTAATGGACCACAGAAAAGGGCAGGAACAGCCATTCTCATCTCAGACACGATAGATTTTAAATTAAATAAAGTAATAAAAGATAGGCAAGGACATTACATAATGATTAGAGGATTAATCAGCCAAGAAGACTTAACAATTATTAACATCTATGCACCCAATGAGGGACCATCTAAATACATTAAGCACCTACTGAAAGAATTTCAAAAATACATCAATAGTAATACAATAATAGTGGGAGACTTCAATACCCCACTCTCACACTTAGACAGATCAACAAAGCAGAGAACCAATAAAGATACAAGAGAACTGAATGAAGAGATCAACGGACTAGACTTCTTGGACATTTTCAGACTCCTCCACCCCAAAAAACTGGAATACACCTTCTTTTCAAATCCACATAACACATACTCAAGGATAGACCACATGTTAGGCCACAAAGACAGCATCAATAAATTCAAGAGCATTGAAATCATCCCAAGTATCTTCTCAGACCACAGTGGAGTAAAACTAACATTTAATAACAAACAGAAAATTATTAAAAGACAGAGAATTTGGAAACTAAACAACATGCTCCTTAAGAACCACTGGGTCAGAGACTCACTCAAGCAGGAAATTCAAATGTTCCTGGAAACTAATGAAAATGAAGACACAACCTATCAAAATATTTGGGACACAGCTAAAGCAGTACTGAGAGGGAAACTTATAGCCATACAATCACATATTAAACACCACGAAGAAGCTCAAATGAACGACCTTACTGAACACCTCAAGGACTAAGAGGAAGAAGAACAAAGGAACCCTAAAGCAACCAGAAGGACAGAAATCACTAAAGTTCGAGCAGAAATAAACAACATCGAAAATAAAAGAACCATACAAAAGATCAATGAAGCCAAATGTTGGTTCTTTGAAAGATTAAACAAAATTGACAAACCCCTAGCCAGATTCACCAAACAAAAAAGAGAGAAGACTCAAATTAATAGAATTGTAAATGATGGAGGAGATATCACAACTGACACCACAGAAATCCAGAGAATCCTGCGAAACTTCTATAAAGAACTATATGCCACCAAGCTAGAGAATCTGGAAGAAATGGAACAATTCCTAGAAACCTATGCACTTCCAAAACTGAACCAAGAAGAACTACAAAATCTAAATGCACCAATCACAGACAAAGAAATTGAAACCGTTATTAAGAATCTCCCCAACAACAAAAGTCCTGGACCAGATGGCTTCACAAACGAATTCTACAAAACTTTCAGGAAACAGTTAGTACCCATACTTCTTAAGCTATTCCATAAGATTGAAGAAACAGGAATACTCCCTTCCACTTTCTATGAAGCCAACATCACCCTGATACCAAAAGCTGATAGGGACAGAACAAAAAAGGAAAACTACAGACCAATATCTCTGATGAACATAGATGCCAAAATATTAAACAAGATCTTGGCCAACCGGATACAGCAACATATCAAAAAGATTGTTCATCACGACCAAGCGGGATTCATCCCAGGAATGCAAGGCTGGTTCAACATCCGTAAGTCAATCAATGTCACCACATCAATAAAAGCAAAGCCAAAACGCACATGATTATCTCAATAGATGCAGAGAACGCCTTTGACAAAATCCAACACCCATTCATACTCAAAACTCTACAAAAAATGGGAATAGATGGGAAATTCCTCAAGATAGTGGAGTCTATATATAGCAAACCGACAGCCAACATCATACTCAATGGACAGAAGCTGAAAGCATTCCCCCTCAGATCGGGGACTAGACAGGGCTGTCCACTGTCACGGTTAACTCTTCAACATAGTACTGGAAGTTCTTGCCATAGCAATCAGGCAAGAGAAAGAAATCAAAGGAATACAGATTGGAAGGGAAGAAGTCAAGCTCTCACTATTTGCAGATGATATGATAGTATACATAGAAAGACCTAAAGAATCCAGTAGAAAATTACTGGAAGTTATTAGGCAATATAGCAAGGTATCATGCTACAAAATCAATGTACAAAAATCAGTGGCATTTCTTTATGCAAACACTAAATCTGAAGAAGAAGACATCCAGAAATCACTCCCATTTACTGTTTCAGCAAAATCAATCAAATACCTAGGAATAAAGTTGACCAAAGAAGTGAAAGACTTGTATGCTGAAAACTATGAGTCGCTACTCAAGGAAATAGAAACTGATACCAAGAAATGGAAAGATATCCAATGCTCATGGATTGAAAGAATAAATATCATCAAAATGAATATTCTCCCCAGAGCCATATACAAATTTAATGCAATACCCATCAAAGTTCCACCAAGCTTCTTTAAGAGAATAGAACAAACACTACAATCATTTATCTGGAACCTGAAAACACCTAGAATTGCCAAAACCATCTTGAGGAAAAGAAACAGAAATGGAGGCATCACACTCCCAGACCTTAAACTATATTATAAATCCATCATCATCCAAACAGCATGGTACTGGAACAAAAATATGCACACAGACCAGTGGAACAGAATTGAAAGCCCAGAAATAAATCCCAACACCTATGGGCATCTAATCTTTGATAAGGGGGCCCAAAGGATTAAATGGAAAAAGGAGGCCCTCTTCAATAAATGGTGCTGGGAAAACTGGGTTGTAACATGCAGAAGAATGAAATTGAACCACTTTATCTCACCAGAAACAAAAATCAACTCATGGATCAAAGACCTAGATGTCAGACCAGAAACAATCAAATACTTAGAGGAAAACATTGGTAAAACACTTTCCTACCTACACCTCAAGGACATCTTTGATGAATCAAACCCAATTGCAAGGAAGACTAAAGCAGAAACAAAAAAATTGGGACTACATCAAATTGAAAAGCTTCTGCATAGCCAAAGAAACTATTAAACAAACAGAGAGACCCCTCACAGAATGGGAGAAGATCTTCACATGCCTTACATCAGACAAGAAACTAATCACCAAAATATATAAAGAGCTCAGCAAACTTAGCACCAAAAAAGCAAATGACCCCATCCAAAAATGGGCAGAGGATATGAACAAAACATTCACTACAGAGGAGATCCAAAAGGCTAACAAACATATGAAAACTGCTCTAGGTCACTGATTGTCAGAGAAATGCAAATTAAGACAACACCAAGATACCACCTCACTCCTGTAAGAATGGCATACATCAAAAAGGACAGCAGCAACAAATGCTGGAGAGGATGTGGGGACAGAGGAACCCTTTTACATTGCTGGTGGGAATGTAAATTGGTACAGCCTCTGTGGAGAGCAGTCTGGAAAACTCTCACAAGGCTGGACATGGACCTTCCATATGATCCAGTAATTCCTCTCCTGGGGTTATACCCCAAGGACTCCATAACACCCAACCAAAAAGAGGTGTGTACTCCTATGTTCACAGCAGCACAATTCATAATAGCTAAAACCTGGAAGCAACCCAGGTGCCCAACAACAGATGAGTGGCTGAGAAAGCTGTGGTATATATACACAATGGAATACTATGCAGCTATCAAGAACAATGAACCCACCTTCTCTGACCCATCTTGGACAGAGCTAGAAGGAATTATGTTAAGTGAACTAAGTCAGAAAGATAAAGATGAGTATGGGATGATCCCACTCATCAACAGAAGTTGAGGAAGAAGATCTGAAAGGGAAACTAAAAGCAGGACCTGATCAAATTATAAGTAGGGCACCAAAGTAAAAACCCTGTGGTGAAGGGGAGACATGTAGCTTCCTGGGCCAGTGGGGGGTGGGAGTGGGTGGGAGGGATGGGTCACAGTCTTTTGGTGATGGGAATGGTGTTTATGTACACTCCTAGCAAAATGTAGACATATAAATCAGTAGTTAATTAATATGAGAGGGGGAAAATCAATTGTATGTCTCAAAGTTTCTCAAAACACAAACTGAATCTTTTTAATATATAGGCTGTGTATTTGATATGCGGACTCTTTCAAAAGCCTAGACCAAGTAGATCAGAAGCATCCAATAGCATAGCTATATACAAGATACTGGATACTGTACAGCAAACCATAACAAAAGGACTTTTCAAAGTTAACCCAATTACCAAATAATGTGATGACAACATTAACTATCGATTGTCTTTTTGAACCCTAAGACAGCAGGAACCTCACATCTCCACTATAGAGCCCCTACTTCCCCCAGTCCTGGAACCCTTGGATAGGGCCTACTTTCCCGTATGCGTCTCCCAATCCATACCAAATAATACTGCATCCGCCGATCACAACCTAACCAACGCAACGATTGCCACCTCAACATGCTTCACCTCAGACTGTGTCCAGAGACTTCACGTGTGGAATGACAACCCTTCAGCTTCATTACTCGGGTGAGACCTTTCCTTTTATAGTACACTCTAATTTCATCTCAGGTGGTTCACTTTCTAACAAAGTCCCATAACCTAGATATACACCAGTTTCTGTGAGAGAGAGCTTATGTTCACATGTATCCATAAACTACTGCAAAATATATACCTGAGAGCAGAAGTACACTAGAGTTTGCAGTGAGTACATCCCTAACACTTCCTCTCCACTATTCCAAGCTTTGGGGCCATGATTGCTCAACAATTTGTTTGACTTCGTATGTTAACTCTCTTTTCAATTACCAGGTTCCAGATGCCACCAGGATGCTGGCCAGGCTTCCCTGGATTGAAGACCCCACCAATGTGTCCTGGAGCTCAGCTTCCCCAGAGACACACCATACTAGGGAAAGAGAGAGGCAGACTGGGAGTATGGACCGACCACTCAACGCCCATGTTCAGCGGGGAAGCAATTACAGAAGCCAGACCTTCTACCTTCTGCAACCCTCAATGACCCTGGGTTCATGCTCCCAGAGGGATAGAGAATGGGAAAGCTATCAGGGGAGGGGGTGGGTTATGGAGATTGGGTGGTGGGAATTGTGTCGAGTTGTACCACTCCTACCTTATGGTTTTGTTAATTAATCCTTTCTTAAATAAAAAAAGAAAAAGATTCCAAAGCACTTCTAAATATTGAACTTCAAATCTCCCTTGTAAAATAAGAACAATTTTCTCTCTAGCCCAACACAGAGAAACCAATGGGGCAAGACAA
>NW_026647693.1:0-74497 GCF_950295315.1 Erinaceus europaeus | reverse complement strand
TTTCCCCCTGCAGGTGGGGACCAGGGACTTGAACCCGGATCCTTGTGCACTGTAATGTGTGTGCTTAACCAGGTGCACCACCTGGTCACCTAGATACATTCTTTTTAGGACCCATTCTTACACACACACACACACACACACACACACACACACACACACACACACACACACATTTATTTTTGGTGCTAAAAGCCAGGACTGAACCAACATACATTTCTCACTTCTTCCCAGATTCTCCAACACGTGATGTTGCTCTTTTAAAGATTTGTTTGTTTATTAACTAAAGAGAGAGGGGGGAGCAGGGCGTCACTATAACACATGCAATGCTAGGGATTGAACTCGAGGCCATATGATTGAAGGTCCAACACTTTATCTACTGTGCCACCTCCCACACATCTGCCTGTCTGTCTTTCTACCAGAGCACTGCTCAGCTCTGGTTTATGGTGGTGTGGGGGGATTAACTCTCTGTGACTTCAGAGCTTCAGACATAAAAGTCTTTTTTCAGAACCATTGTACTATCACACCCCACCCTGCATTACTTCCAAGAAGAGGTAATATCTCTGGTTTTGTTGTTTGTTTGTTTCTCTTTTTTCATGTTTTTTAATTTTTTTTATTTCTTATTGGATAGAAGAGAGAGAAATTGAGAAGGGGGAGATAGAGAGGGAAAGAGACAAAAGGAGATACCTGCAACCCTGCTTGACCATTCATGAAACTTTCCTCCTGCAGGTGGTGCCCAGGGGCCCTTGTGCACTGTAATGTGTGCTCTTAACCACGTGTGCCACCGCCTTACCCTGACATCTCTGTTCTAGCAAGGAGGAGTGTTCTACTTCTGCAGGCCTAGTGTGTTCACCTGAATCTGTAAATTAAAGGTGTTGCAGGCATTGTCCCATCTCAAGTCTAAAGGCTCCACTTCTGTTTTGTTGGGGCCCCAAGTATAGCATAAAATCTGTACTAGCCTGAGAATTCCACTATAAGTACAGTCATGTCCCAGGCTTGGTCTTCCCCGTTTGTCTGTCCAGAGGCAAAAAAGTCCTCTGGCTTCCCATTCTGCCTCAGCTCAGTGGTCCTCTACCCAGAATGTGGCGGCTCATCTGTGACATTTATTGCACAGTCACTCAAGGCTGGCTACCATTTACTTCTCATGTACCAGGGATATGTCACCAGCTGGTGTGTTGTTCCCTTCTGCCAGTATGTCATGACAGCCCACGGGCAGCCTAAGTTACTACTGCTCCCACCCCCTGGGGGCCTGCACTGTCATTCTTCCATTCAGGAGAATAAACACAAACGCTTTGTCTTCCCCAATTCCTGCCATCTGCAGCCTCACGGCATCTGCCAAGTGGCATCCTACGTGTGCCCTAGTCCACAGACACAGAGCGTGCTGTGTGGCCTTGGTGCGTGCTAGGCTACCTGCACCGCGGCCCCAATGACATTGGCCTCTCACCTCTGTGGGCTGTGGGGTGACACAGCTCCACAACTGCTTAGTGTCCTCTTAGCAGCCTGACATCACTGATGCACTGTTTCGGGTCAGATTCTCAAAAACAGATTTCCAGGTAGAGATTTGCATGTAGTAGTCATATCTGGAACAACCTTGGTGATCAGTACCTGTCTGGAGGTAGGATTGGGCCAAGGGGGCAGCCGGTCCACAAGACTATTGGTGTCACAATGGGTAAAATGTTAGACTCTCTGTCATAAGGTGCCAAGTTCAATCCCCAGGAATGCAAGTGCCAGAGTGATTCTCTGGTGTTCGTTCTCGATCTCTCTCCCTCTCTCTCTCTGTCTCTCTCTCATAAACAAATAGATAAATCTGAAAGGGCAGCTGCATCAGAGGACTTAGCTGATCCTTTTTTAAAAAAAAATTATTAATCAAGGAGAAAGGAGGAGAGAAAGAAAGAACCAGACATTATTCTGGTGCATGTGCTGCCAGGGATTGAACTCAGCACCTCCTGTTTGAGAGTTCAGTGCTTTATCCATGTGCCACCTCCCAGAACACGACTTAGCTGATCCTTGAGGGAGTTCTGGGACTTCAGAATCAGAAGCTGGAGTAGGGGAGAGACCCTCCTAGTTCTGTAAAAGATTTTCACGCCTGAGGCTCTGAGGTCCCAGCTTCAGTTCCTGCCACCTCCATAAGCCAGAGCTGAGCAGTGCTCTAACTAAATAAATAATAACGTTAAAAAAATAAAACTCACCATTGGCAGGAGGGGGAATTTCATGAGAAGAGTAAGGCACTGGCCTTATTACACTTGTAGGCCATCAGCTGCCCCAAGTGGGTATAACTTTAGCCAAGGCAGTCCCCATGACAAAAATAAATAAATAAATAAATAAAAGTTCCCAGGTTGGGGAAAATAGCATAATGGTCCTGCAAAAAGACTTTCATGCCTGAGGTACCAAAGGTCCCAGGCTTAGTTCACAGCACTATCATAAACTAGAGCTGAGCAGGGTTCTGATAAAGGAGAAGGAGGGTGGAGGGAAAAAGGGAAAGAAAAGGAGAGAAAGAGAAATAAATATTGGAATGAGAGAGAGATAGACAAAGAAGAACAGCACCTCATGGGGCATAGCTACAAACTGTCCACAACTGATATTCAAGGTAAACTGGCCCTGAAGAGGCCAGCTGAGCAGAGCACCATATTAGCTACCAAATTCATGGTCAAGGGCCAGCTAGATAACTCATCTGGACAGTGTACTATTTTCTCACTCAAGACCCAGGTTCAAGCCCAGCCCCCACCACACTGGAGGAAGCTTTGGTGCTGTGGAGTCTCTCTCTGTTTCTCTCCCCCCCCAAAAAAAAAAAACCAAGCATATACTTATAATCAAGACAGTCACAAAGTAGAGCTATACCTTTTGTACACCATCATTTTTTAAATATTTATTCATTTATTAATATGAGAGAGAGAGAGGAAGAGGAAGAGGACAACAATGATAATGATGAGGAGGAGAGAACCAGAGCATCACTCCAGCATATGTGATGCCAGGGATCAAACTCTGCCCCTCATGCTTGAGAGTCCACTATGCAACATCCTGGACTGCACACACCGATACTTTGGAGGTGAAAAATATGTAGGTCTAGGGAAAACACCACAACGAGGAAGTTTCCTCCAATGTAGTGGGGGCTCGGCTTGAACCTGGGTCGTGTGCATGCCAAAGCAGCCCACTATCCAGGTGAGCTATTTCACTGCCCCCTCCCTCCCCTCGGGAATGAACTTCTCTGAGGGGAAGGGAGATAGCAGAGTGGTTGGCACTGAAGGTTCCAGGTTCAATCCCTAACACCACCATAAGCCAGAGCTGAGCAGTGTTCTGATTTAAATTAAAATAAATAAGGGGAGCGGGGCTGGGCAGTAGTACAGTGGGATAAAGTGCACATGGCGTGAAGTGCAGGGACCAGTTTAAAGATCCTGGTTCAAGTTCCCAGCTCCCCAACTGTGGGGGGGGGTCACTTCACAAGCGGTGAAGCAGGTCTGCAGGTGTCTACCTCTCTCTCTCCCTCTCTGTCTCCCTCTCCTCTCTCAAAGTCTCTCTTTCCTATCCAACAACAACAATAATAGCAGCAGTGGGGAAAAAAGATGGCCTCCAGGAGCAGTGGATTCATAGTGCAGGCATCGAGCCCAAGCGATGAGCCCAAGTGATAACCCTGGAGTAAAAACAAACAAACCAAAATAAAAAAAGAACTGCTGGGCTTCAGGGTATGGGGTGGCCACCAGAGCTGGACAGAGTAGTTTGTGATACACCTGCCTTTGGTTCCCACCCCGTGTCACCTCATTCCTCCCCCAACCCCATCACAGTGGGGTCTACCCTCTTTTGACACCCCCCACCCCAGCCAGCCTGCGCTCGCCAAGCAACTCCTCCTGGTCAGAGATAGCTGCCCACCATGGTCATCATGTACATTCCCTTGGGAAGGGGTGAGCGGAGAGCTGCTGCAGATGTGGCTCCCCAGGGGCACTGCACCTGCTCACCAAGGTTCCCTGCCATTTTCCAGCCTCTGTAATCTCAGCACTGTACGCCACAAAGCACTCCCCATTGGTACATTCACTTGTGTTCCTAGTATGATGAGTAGACCACACTTTGGGAGTTGCCTGCTCGCCCAAGGCTTAAGGACTTCTTGGTTTACTGGTTGGAATGGCTTTCCTGACATTTGCACAGGATCCTCTGTGAGGATGGGAGACTTAATTGTTCATGCAGCGCTCTTGAGTTTTTCAAAGCGATTCAATAATGGAAAAGCTAGAGGGGTCAAAGGACTGGCCTGGGTTTTATCTTCCTGAGGGCTGGGGAATGACCAGTGTGCTCTGCTTCTCTCATCCGCAGGGCAAAATACTTCAAAGGGAAAAAGATCCATGGAGAAGTGGACATTAAAGTAGAACAGGTGAGTTGGGGTAGGTGGACCCAGGGGCTAAGCATCCCAACTGCAAACGAAGTGGGGTCTCTCTCTCTTCCTATTCTTCTATTTCTTTCTCTTTTTTCCTTCTTTCTCCCCTTCCCTTTCCTTCTTCCTTCCTTCCTATTTTTTAATTGGATAGAGGCAGAGATAAATTGAGAAGGGAGGAGAGATAGGGAGAGAGAGGGCCTGGGTGTGAAATACTTTGTTGAACACACACACACACACACACACACACACACACACACACACACTGCCATGCACAAGTACCCAAGTTCAAGGCCCAAGTTCCCACCTGTGGGAGGGAAACTTCACAAGTGGTGAAGCAGGTCTGCAGGTGTCTCTCTTTCTCTCTCCCTCCCCCTCTCAGTTTCTCTCTGTGCTATCAAGTATCAACATAAAAAATAAAATTGAGAGAGACCTGTAGACCTGTTTCACTACTCATGAAACTTCCCTCCTAACAATTGGGACCAGGATCTTGAACCCGGGTCTTTGCTCATAGTAACGTGTGCTTTATCAGGCGCACCACTGGTCCTGGCCCTGGTCATTTTCTTATGTGATTGAGGCGTCCTATTTTTTTTTTTTTAAGGATCGAGACAAGGAAGGAGAGAGACCACAGCAAAGAAGATTCTTTCAATGTGCTGGGCTTGAACCTGGGTCACCTGCATAGCAAAGCCTCACACTGCTTTTTTAACCTTTTCTATTTTTTCCCCCCTTCTCAGGCGGAATTCTCTGATCTCAATCTGGTGGCTCATGCCAATGGAGGGTTCTCTGTGGACATGGAAGTTCTCCGGAATGGGGTGAAGGTTGTGCGGTAAGTATGAGAAGGGTGTTTGGTTGGTATTGGGAGAGAGGCATAAAGATGGCACAGTGTTATTCAGAGAGAAAAGCAAAGTCGGGTACTTGTGAAAACAAGGGTTGACCTTGAGGCCACATTAAGTGAGAGAAGTAACACAGAGGAAGACAAATATAGTTGGTGTTCACCGAATATCACTAATAGGTCCTTAGAAGCTGTAGCCACAGTGAAATGACACGTAATGAAAGCAGATCCTCAAATAACTATCATTAAAAAAAATTATTCCTTTGAGAAATACGTCTGCTTCCTTTTGATTTTGGATAGAAACAGAATCACAAAGACAATAGCACTGAAGCTTCCTTCGGAGCAGATGGGACTGGGGGTCAAACCCGAGTCATGCAAATTGCAAAGCAGTGAATTATGACTGTTTATATTTCAGTGGTCCAGGAGGTAGCTCAGTGGCTAAAGTGTTGGATTCTCATGCATAAGGTCCTGAGTTCTATCCCTGTGAGCACATGTGCCAGAGTGATATCTGGTTCTTTTTCCCTCTCTCATTCTATCGCCTTCATTAATAAATAAAATATTAAAAATAAATAAGTAAATACTTATATTTCAGATATTTATTTATACGTGTACTTTGGCTGTGAGGGTTGTCACTGAGGCTCAGTACCTACACCACTCCGTTGCTCCCAGTAGCCATTTTTTCTTTTTTTTTCATAGAGAATGAGAGACAGAGAGATGAATATGGAAAGAGAGACAGAGATGAAGAGGAGGAGGAGGAGAAGGAGAAAGAAGAGAAGGAGGGACAATGGAGCACTGTTTCACCACTTGTGAGGCATTTCCCCTGCAAGTGGAGACCTGGGAATTAAAACCGGGTACTTGTGCATGGTAGCATGTCTACTCTACCAGGTGACCGCCACCCACCTCCTTGTTTGTTTGTTTATTTATTTATTTATGGGAAAGGGAAGGAGAGAGAACAAGAACAAGAGTATCACTCTAGCACATGCATTTACCAGGAATTGAACTTGGGACCCCATGCCTAGGGAGCCATCATTCTATCCACTGCGTCAGCTTCTAAGCTGCATTATTTTGTCATTGTTCTGAGAGATGAGAATGGGAGAGAGAGCTCTGCTTTGGTGTGAGCCATGCAGGGGTTGGAATCTCTCTCCCCAGCTGGAGCCACCGTCTTAATTGGTCATATGTGCACACCAAAAGCTAGGCCACAGCTGGTTTGGTCCCATGAGGAGGCCATTCTGGAAGATTGCATCCTCTCTTGGTTCTTTGCCTTCTCGAAGGGAAGATTATAGTCACGAGATGGAAAGTTGTAAGCAACAGGGATTTCTTTGCGGAAGGAAGAGGACCAGTGGTACAGGAGAAGAAATCCACTTCAGGGAGCCAGGTAGGGCATGCCTGGTGGAGCGTACAAGTCACCATGTGTGAGAACCTGGGTTTGAACCCTCAGTCCCCAAACTGCAGAGGAGGAAGCTTCATGAGCAGTGGAGCAGTGCTGCAGGTCTCTCTTGATCCCTCTCTATTCCCCCTCTATTTCTGTCTCTATCAAAAATGAAACAAAATAAAATAAAATGAAGCTTTAAAAATCCACCCCTGCCTCCCACCACCACCACCACAAGGTGACAGCGGGCTGTCCCAAGATGGAAGCAACCAATAACTGTGACTTCATCAAAGTAGCCAGGGTGAGAGAGAGAGAGAGAGACATAGAGGGATCAGGTGGTGGCACAGCTGATTAAGTGCACACAAGGATCACAAGGATCCAGGTTCAAGTCCCTGGTCCCCACCTACAGGAGGAAAGCTTCACAAGTGGTGAAGCAGGACTGCAGGTGTCTCTCTGTGCCTCTCTCCCTCTCTATCTCCTCCTTCCCTCTCAGTTTCTCTCTGTTTTTATTCAATAACAAATAAATAAATAAGAGACAGAGACAGACAAAGAGGTAGAGAGAGAGAGTGAAGGCGATCACAGCATCAAAACTTCCTCCAGCGTGGTGGGGGTCAGGCTTAAACCTGGTTTGCACACATGGCAAAGCAATGCACTATTCAAGATGGCTATTCATTTATTTACTGTGCCAGAGCACTGCTTGGCTCTGGCTTATGGTGGTGCTGGAGATTGAACCTGGGACCTTGGAACCTCAGGCATGAAAGTGTTTTTGCAGAGCCATTATGCTATTCCAAGGCCTCAGGATGTAATTTTTTTTTATTCCCTTTTTTTAAAGTTTTTTTTCTCTTTTTTTAATATTTATTTTATTATTTATTTATTCCCTTTTGTTGCCCTTGTTTTTTATTGTTGTAGTTATTATTATTGTTGTTGTCATTGTTGAATAGGACAGAGAGAAATGGAGAGAGGAGGGGAAGACAGAGAGGAGGAGAGAAAGATAGACACCTGCAGACCTACTTCACCACCTGTGAAGCGACTCCCCTGCAGGTGGGGAGCGGGGGTCCGAACCGGGATCCTTATGCCGGTCCTTGTGCTTTGCGCCACCTGCGCTTAACCCGCTGCGCTACAGCCCGACTCCCAGGATGTAATTTTTGTCTGCATCAACATTGTAACACAACAGTGTTGAATGTGACGATGTTATTTAGGAGCTAGATTTACTGTAGGATATTATTTACATGCGGCATCTAAATAATCCCTAGCTCATTAAAGAAAAAAAAAAACACACAATCACACACAGTAAAATGGTTCCTAGGGGCTAGGAGTGGAGATGGGAGACTAGGAGAGATATTTAAAGGCACATATTTGTAACTGGCACATAAATAAGTCTAAGGGGGGGGCTGGGAGATAAGTCACTTGGTAGAACACACTATTTACCATGCATGGGGATCTGGGTTCGAGCCCCCAGGCACCACCGTGGATCAATACACAAAGGGCAAAATTCATGAGCAGTGGAGTGGTGCTATGTTATCTCTCCTTCTCTCTATATCTGGCTCCCTCTCAATCTTTCACCTTCATTCACCTCTGAAGAAAAAAAAACATTAAAAAAAAACAGGAGTGGTGCAGTAGTGTAGACACACAGCCCCAGAAAAACCCTGGCAACAATAAAGAAATAAGTCTTTGGTATCTAATGCACAGCATAGTAAATACGGACAACTAAGGGACTCGATCTTAAATATCCCCATCACATAAAAGAGAAATAGTAATTATGATAGATGCTTGATTTTTCAGATAGAGATAGAATGGGGGACAGGCAGTGGCACACCTATTACAATGGTCAAGGAGCCGGGTTCAAGCCCCTGGTCCCCACCTGAAGGGGGAAAGCTTCTCAAGCGATGAAACAATGCTACAGCTGTCTCTTTCTCTTCTCCTTTCTTCTTAATTTCTCTGTCTCTATCAGATAAATAAACTATCGAGAGAGGAAGAGAGAGAGGGAGAGGGAGGGAGAACATGGTATAATGATTATGCAAAAAGACTCAAGTCTGAGGTCCCAGAGCCCCAGATTCAATCTCCCACACCCCCATTAGCCAGAGCTGAGCAGTGCTTTGGGCCTACTGGTGGCACACCCAGTTGAGTACACACATTGCAATGCTCCAAGATCCAGGTTCAAGCCCCTTCCTGTAGGAGAAAAGCTTCACGAACAGTGAAATAGTGCTGCAGGTGCCTCTCTTTGTCTCCATATCCCCCCGTTACTTCTCAGTTTCCCTCTGTGTGTATCCAAAGTAAATAAATAAGCAGTGTATAAGAAGTTTAAGATGGGGCCAGGCGGTGACACCCCTGGTTAAGTGCATACATTACAGTGCACAAGGACCCAGGTTCAAGCCCCCAGTCCCCACCTGCAGGGGGAAAGCTTCATGAGTGGTGAAGCAGGGCTTCAGGTGTCTCTCTGTATCTCTCTCTCTCTGTCTCCCTCTCAGCAGTCAATTTCTCTCTGTCACTATCCAGTAAATAAATAAAAAAATCTTAAAGTTTAAGATACAGGTTTAAGTGTTTCTCCCCCTCTCTGTCTTCCCCTCCTCCCTCCATTTCTCTCTGTCCTATCCAACAACAACGACATCACTGACAACAACAACAATAATAACCACAACAATAAAACAAGGATTTTAGTGTGGAGGGATGGAAGGTGGTTAAGGGATGCTTCAGGAGCAGTAAAGCAAAATACTGCAGTTGTCTGTCCATTTCTCTCTCTGTCCTCCCTCATTTTCTCTCTGTCCTATCAAAAAAAAATAAAAATAAAGAGAATTAGGGGGGTTGGATGGTTAAAGCACACATGGTGCGAAGTGCAAGGAGCAGTGTAAGGATTCCGGTTCCATCCCCCCCCACCATGGCTCCCCCACCTGCAAGGGGGTCGCTTCCCAGGTGAAGAAGCAGGTCTGCAGGTGTTTATCTTGCTCTCCTCCTCTCTGTCTTCCCATCCTCTCTCCATTTCTCTTTGTCCCATCCAACAACAAAAACAGCAATGGCAACAATAGCAAAAATAACAATAACAATAAAGGTAATAAAATGGAGGAAATCACCTCCAGATTTGTAGTGCAGGCACCGAACCCCAGCAATAACCTTGGAAGCAGAAAAATTAATGAATTTATTAAGTAAAATGGGAAGAATTCGACATTAATTAATTAAATAATTAATTAAAAATGGGAAGAATTCAACATGCAGGCACTGAGCCCCAGTGATAAGCCTGGGAATAAAATAAAAATAAATAAATAAATAAATAAGGAAAATTTCAGTGTGACTAAAATTCATTTCTGTTTTTCTTTTCTTTTTTAAGAATTTACTTATTTACTCGTGAGAAAGATAGGAGAGAGAGAAAGAACCAGACATCACTCTGGTACATGTGCTGCCAGAGATTGAACTCAGGACCTCATGGCTGAGAATCCAATGCTTTATCCACTGTACCACCTCCCAGACCACTCATTTCTGTTTTTCAACAGCAAGTTAAGTTCTACGTAACTGTTTTAAACAAGTTAAGTTCTACGTAAACTGTTTTAAATGTCTATTCCTGTTTCAGTGTTAGCAAAAACAAAACAAAAGAAAAAAAAAACAAACAAAAAAACCCCTACTTTCAAAGTTCCTAAGATTTGCAATTAGGTAAATCTCTCTTCTTAGAGAAGTGATGAGTTTCTTAGGTAGCCTCTGAAAATGACAATAGCAGTACTGGAAGCAGCTGGAGTTGGGCGCACATATTTGTGTGCAGGGGATGAAGGAGAGTGTGTTTCTGAGTGTGATGTAAAAGCACGGTTAGGTGCACACTTTCACCATGCTCAAGGATCAAGGTTCAAATCCCCCAGTAACAACCTGGGAACACCCGAATGAAGAAGCTTCATGAGTTGTGGAGCAGAGCTGTAGTGTCTCTCCTTCTCTCTCTCTCTCTTTCTCTCTAAGTGGGTAAGGGTGGGTGTCCCAAGATGGGGAAGTTTATCGAGGATTCCTGGAGCAGAGGGGACAGCTTATGCACATGGGTCCAGGTAAGAAACAACTTTGCGAACCACAAGGACCGGCGTAAGGATCCCGGACCCCGGCTTGCCACCTGCAGGGGAGTCGCTTCACAGGCAGTGAAGCAGGTCTACAGGTGTCTTATCTTTCCCCCTCTCTGTCTTCCCCTCCTCTCTCCATTTCTCGCTGTCCTATCCAACAACGACAACATCAATAACAACAACAACAGTAACTACAACAACAATAAAGAAAAATAAAAGAACCAACTTTGCAAGCCATTTGGTGTGATACAGTGGCTGGAACATTGGACTGTGAAGCAAGAGATACCAAGTCCGAGCCCTGGCATCGCATGTGCCAGAGGGATGTCCTGGTTCTCTCTTCCTCCCCAATCAATGAATAAATACAACTCTTTATAAGAGAAGTCACTTAGGGGGCTAAAGTTATAGCACACCCAGTTGGGCACACATGTTACTATGCACAAAGACCTGCGTCCAAACCCCTGGTCCCCACCTGCAAGGGGGGAGGCTTCACAAGTGGTGGAGCAGGGCTGCAGGTGTCTCTCCTCTTTCTCTTCCCCTTTCTCTCTCTCTCTCAAAAGATTTTATTTACTTAGTAATGAGAACTATAGGAGAAGAGAAAGAACCTCTTGGACATGACTCTGGCACATGTGCTGCTGGGGACTGAACTCAGGACTTCAAGCTTGATAGGTCAGTGACATATATCCTCTGCGCCACCTCCCGGAACACTCTCCCTATCTCTCTAAAAAAAAAAAAGTCACTTGTCAGTATTTTGACACCATGTAGATTTAGAACTTGTCTTTTGTTCTGAGAGTGGTGGGAATCTCAGGGGAGGGTCACTGAGCACCCTGTTTCTCCCCCTGCCCCCTGCAGGTCGCTGAAACCTGACTTTGTGCTGATCCGCCAGCACGCCTTCAGCATGGCACGGAACGGGGACTACCGCAGCCTGGTCATCGGGCTGCAGTACGCTGGCATCCCCAGCATCAACTCGCTGCACTCTGTCTACAACTTCTGCGACAAGCCCTGGGTGGTGAGTGGCCACGGTCCCACTCCTGCATGAACAGGGGGGGGAGCTTAAAAGCACTCAGCAACTGGGGAGTAGGGCTGCAGAAAGGAAGAAGTTGTGGCAGGAGGGGGGCTTGCTGACACCCACTCTCTCCTGGCTCCTCCAGTTTGCCCAGATGGTTCGACTGCACAAGAAACTGGGAACGGAGGAGTTCCCTCTGATCGACCAGACCTTCTACCCCAACCACAAAGAAATGGTGAGTCTCTGGCAGGGAGAGTGGGCAGGTGGGAATGACCTCGCGTCTGTTTCAGTGGCCTCAGGAAAGACTGTCAGCACTCAGCCGCACATGCGTTGGGAGGGCCCATCTGCTTCCTGATAGTTTACTTGGACCATGGACTAATTTTCGTGGCTCTAAGTGTGATTTCCATCACTGATCCAGCCCCCCCCTGGGGCGGGGGGCACAGCTCACCTTGTAGGGTTGACATTGGGCCAAGCACAAAGCCCTGGGTTTGGATCCTGACACCACACGGGAGCTTCATGGCACAAGCATTGGGGGAAGCTCCACAGTGAAGCAGTGCTGGAGTATTTCTCCCTTTCTTTCTTTCTTTCTTTCTTTCTTTCTTTCTTTCTTTCTTTCTTTTTTTCTTTCTCTCTCTCTCTCTCAATTAAAAAAAGAAGTTGTGGTGCATTGCACCACAATTGTGGTGTATTGTACAAGACTCTGGGGTGGGGGGGAAGGGTTCAGGTCCTGGAACATGATGGCAGAGGGGGTTGAATTGTTATGTGGAAAACTGAGAAATGTTACACATGTACAGATTACTATATTTTACTGTTGACTGTAAACCATTAACCCCCCCAATAAAGAAAAGAGTTCATTATCATATTTCTTCAAAATATGTTACTGCATCTTGACCACCAGTGACAAAATTACTTTACAACAGTCTATTGGACTTCCTTCACTCTATCTTTTCTTTTTAAAACTGAATTTAATTAATTAATTTATTATTGGATAGAGACAGATAATTTGAGAGGAGAGGATGAGACAGAGAGGAAGAGAGACAGAAAGACACCTGCAGCACTCCTTCACCATTCGCAAAGCTTTCCTTCTGCAGGTGGGGACCAGGAGCTTGAACGTGAGTCCTTGCACATTGTAACATGTGTGCTCAACCAGGTGTTCTGTCTCTCTCTCTCCTTCCCTCCCTCCTCCTCCTCCTCTTCATTCTTCTTTCTTTCTCCGTGTGTGTGTGTGTGTGTGTGTGTGTGTGTGTGTGTGTGCGCGTGTGTGTGTGTGTGTGCGCGCGCGCGTGTGTGTGTGTGTGTGTGTGTGTGTGTAGAAGGGGGCAGGCAGTGGTGCACCTGGTTAAGTGCACACATTACAGTGCACAAGGCCCTGGGTTAAAGGCACTGGTCTCTCCTGTAAGAGTAAAGCTTCACAAGTGGTGAAGCAGGGCTGTAGGCCTCTCTCTCTCCCTCCCCCTCTCTCTCTATATTCCCCTTCCCTCTCAATTTACCTCTGTCTCTATCCAATAATAAATAAGTAGAAATATTTAAGAGAGAGAGAGAGAGAAATGAAAGAGTAATAAAAATTATCTTGGGAGCAGTAGAATTGCTTATGCAGAAGGCTGCCGTGCCACAATTGATTACCAAACAAAACTATTGATACCGTCACTTATAATACCTATAATTTATGATGAATTGAAATTTTATTTTGGGGGAGTGGGAGATGACAAATATCTGGGTTTGTGTCCTGCCCACCGTATGGGAGCATCTGCGGGGGGGGGGGTGTTCATGTGCAGTAGAGCAGTGCTGTGGTGTCTCTCTGTCTTTCTCTTCTCTCTTTCTTACCCTCTATCTAGGAAAAAAATAAGTCCACCAGGAACAGTGAAATTGTGCAGGTGTGAAGCCTCAGAAATAACCCTGGTGGCAAACAAACAAACAAAAAAGAAATTGTTTAATAATATAAATAAGCAGAAAGGATAGAATGGATCATCCAACACCTTCTCATACAAAAATGAAGCCATCGTTATTAACATTGTCTCATTGTCTTGCTGATATAAAGATCACCCATGCTTCCAATGAGGACTGGTAATCAAAATGACCAGTTTGAGGCCAGTCAAGTAGCGCACCTGGATAGCATGCTTGCTCTGCCATGCACACAATGAAGGCTCAAGCTCGACCCCCACCACAGTGGAGGTGCTGTGGTATTTTCCTCTTTGGTGCTGTGGTATTTTCCCCTCTCTCCCTCTGTCTCTCTTTCTACCTAAAAAAAAAAGGTGGTTCAGAGCGATGAAGCCCCAGATTATGACAAAAAATAATAATTGATTTTTTAAAAATAAAAAAATGGCCAAGGAGATAGCTCAGTGGTAGAGTATAGGACTTGAATGTGTGAGAGTCTAGCTTCAATCCTCAGCACTACATATGTCAGAGCTAAGCAATGTTCTAATATCTGTCTCTTCCCCTCTCAAAACTAAAGATAAAAATTAATAGATTATTGGGCCGGGAGGTAGCACAGCAGGTTAAACGCACATGGCGCAAAGCGCAAGGACCAGCATGAGGATCCTGGTTCAAGCCCCCAGCTCCCCACCTACAGAGGGGTTGCTTCACCAGCGGTGAAGCAGGTCTGCAGGTGTCTTATCTTTCTCTCCCCCTCTCTGTCTTCCCCTCCTCTCTCCATCTCTCTCTGTCCTATCCAACAACAACAATGGAAATAACAGCAATAGCAACAACAACAAGGGCAACGAAAGGGAAAAAACAACCTCCAGGAGCAGTGGATTCGTGGTGCAGGCACCCAGCCCCAGCGATAACCCTGGACGCAAAATAATAACAATAACAATAACAACAACAACAATAATAATAGACTGGGACCAGGTGGTAGCACACCTGGTTGAGTGCACACATTATAGTGACAAGGACCCTGGTTCAAGCCCCTGGTCCCCACCTGCAAGAAGGAAACTTCATGAGTGGAGACACAGTGCTGGAGGTGTTGATCTCCCCCTTCCCTCCCAGCTTCTGTCTCTAAACAGAATAAATGAATAAAATTAAAATCATTAATAGAGTTTAAAAAATCATTAATAGGTTATTTTTTAAAAACTATAAACTTTAATGTGTGTAAATAGCTTGGTGTCTTTTTTCTTTTTCATTATGCCTTCAGGGTTATCACTAGGGCTCGATGCTGGTACTACAAATCCACTGCTCCTGCCAGCCATTTTTTCCCATTCATCTGATAGGACAGAAAGAAATTGAGAGAGGAGGGGGAAATAGAGAGGGAGAGAGAAAGAGAGACACCTAAAGACCTGCTTCACCACTTGTGAAGTGTTCCCTCTGTAGGTGGAGATCTGGGGGATCAAACCAGATTCCTTACATGGGTCCTTGTGCTTAGTGCTATGTACGCTTAACCCGGTGTACCATTGCCCGACTCCCTTGGTTTCTTTCTCTCTCTCTCTCTCTCTTTCTTCTTTCTTTCCTTCCTTCCTTTAAGATGTACTTATGTATTTATTATGAGAGGGAATGAGAGAACGGGGAGAAAAAGAGAGAACCAGTGCACTGCTCAGCTCAGATGTTGGGGCTTGAACCTGGGACTGCTGGGACCCCAGGCATACACATTAGTGCTCTTAACAGGCAGAATTATCTCGCTGAACCATACCTTGGTTTCTAAATCTCAGTCCCTGGGACGAGAACCCGGAGCAAGAGAAGCAAGTGAACTTGAAATGCCCTATAATGAGGTAAGGACATGTACAACCATAATGGCAGACAAGAGCTGGCTTGCAGTGGCCGGTAGGATCACTGGGGCATCAAAGTAAATACCAATAGTAATAGATTACAATCATACTAATAACTGAGTTCACACTGATAATTAATTTAGAGATACATAAATACATACATAAAATATATAGATGTTAGGTGCCACCTCCATTTATTCTGCTTATTATTATAAATTATCACACTGCTGGAGGCTGGAAGTTTAAGATCAAGGGGGTGACGTGGATGGGCCGTGGGGAAGACTTTCTGTTAGCCTGCAGACTAACAATTTCCAACTGTGCTCACATTTGAGGAAAAACTTCCTGGGTCTCTTTTATTTTATTTTCTAAAATATTTTATTTACTTATTAATGGGAAACACAGTAGGAGAGAGAGAAAACCAGACATCACTCTGGTACATACATATACTGCCGGGCATTGAACTCAGAACCTCATGCTTGAGAGTCCGATGCTTTATCCACTGCACCACCTCCTGGACCACCCTGGTTCTCTTTTATAAGGGCACTAATCCCATTCATGAGGGGCCCAACCTTATAACCTAAACACCACCTCCTAGTACCATCACCTTAGGCAGTAGGTTTTTTAATTTAATTTAATTTTTATTTTTATATTTATTTATTTTCTCTTTTTTGTTGCCCTTGTTGTTTTTCATTGTTGTTGTAGTTATTGTTGTTGTTGTTGATGATGTCATCGTTGTTAGATAGGACAGAGAGAAATGGAGAGAGGAGGGGAAGACAGAGAGGGGGAGAGAAAGAGAGACACCTGCAGACCTGCTTCACCGCCTGTGAAGTGACTCCCCTGCAGGTGGGGAGCCGGGGACTTGAACCAGGATCCTTATGCAGGTCCTTGTGCTTTGCGCCACATGCGCTTAATCCGCTGTGCTACCGCCTGACTCCCCACTCTTTTTATTTTTGAGATTTTTTTTTTTTATTTATTGGAGAGAGAGAGAATGAGAGCACAAACCAGAGCATCACTCTGGCACATTTTTAAAAATCTCTTTATTGAGGGATTAATACAATTTGTACATGTTTAGCATTTCTCAATTTCCACATAACAATCCAAACCCCACTAGGTCCTCCTCTGCCAATATATTTCAAGACCTGAACTCCCCCCCCCACCCCAGAGTTTTGCTTTGGTGCAATACACAAACTCCAGTCTAAGTTTCTGCTTTATGTTTTCCCTTCTGTTCTTGTTTTTCAACTTCTGTCAGTGAGTAAAATCATCCAATATTCATCCTTCTCTTTCTTACTTACCTCACTTGACATGATTCCTTCAAGCTCCATCCAAGATGAGGTAAAGAAGGTGAATTCACCATTCTTAATATCTGAGTAGTATTCCATTGTGTATATATACCACAACTTTCTCAGCCACTCATCTATTGTTGGACAGCTGCGTTGCTTCCAGGTTTTGGCTATTACAAATTATGCTGCTATAAACATAGGTATACACAAATCTTTTTGGATGGTTGTGTTTGTTTCCTTAGGGTGTATTCCCAGGACAGGAATTGCAGGATCATAGGGTAGGTCCACTTGTAGCCTTCTGAGAGTTTTACAGACTGCTGTCAACAGGGGCTTGGACCAAGTTACATCCCCACCAGCAGTGCAGGAGGGTTCTTCTGTCCCCACAACCTCTCCAACATTTGTTGCTGCTACTCTGACATATTTGATGGCGAGGATCAAACTCAGGACTTCATGTTTGAGAGTCCAACAGCTCATCCACTGTGCCACCTTCTGGGCCCGGCTCTCTCTATTTCTTTTCTTTCACTTTCTCAAAAAAAATGAATACGCAAGACAGGGAGGCCACTCAATGGTATTGCATGAATGCAAGGGCTTCGGTACATTCCCCAGTGCCATTTAAATGAAGGGAAGAAAGAAAGAAAGAAAGAAAGCAAGAAAGAAAGAAAGAGAGGAGGGAGAGAAAAGAGAAGAAAAGAAAAGAGGGGCTAGGTGGTGGCACACCTGGTTGAGTGCATGTGATGTTACAGTGCACAAGGATCTGGGTTTGAACCCCCAGTTCCCACCTGCAGTGGGAAAGCTTTGCAAGTAGTGAAGCAGTGCTGCAGGTGTCTCTCCTTCTCTCTAACTCCCCCTTCCCTCTTGGTTTCTGGCTGTCTTTATTCAATAAAAATAATAAAAAAGAAGAAATTACCAGCAGCTATGTTATATAAATTACTTACAAATAGAAACTGAACTGTTTGCTATTATCCTGAAATATAATCACAACTAATATAAATTATTGCCAATGCTACAAATCATTGCTACTAATATGTTATGATGTACCAGTATTATAAATTATATTTTCTAATAGAAATTGAATAATGGCCATGATAATTGATGATTATCATTATTATTGGAAATTATTATTCATATTTTGATCTGTGCTTTGATATAGAAATTATAAATGCCTAAGTTGAATTATAGTATGATTCATAATATAAATTATATAGTCATTACTAATATCATTAACTATTATAATAAATATTACAGTTTATTACTCATGTTACAAATTAAAGTTATTGATATAAGTGATTAGTACCTATGTTGTAAATTAAGTAATAATTTCCAAAAATAAAAATATTCCTAAAAGAAATTAAACTTAGTCCAAATATTGCAAAATATTGTTACAAACGATTACCAGGGCTACAAATTAAGATTTCAATTATAAATGGTGAGTACCTCTGTTTTGAATTATCTCATAAATATTAATGGAAATCATTATTTATATGGTTAACTTCTCAATCTATTATAAATAGTGACCAGTGTTAAAATAACAATCACTAAGATAAATGATAAGTACCACAATTATGAATCAAACTTTCATTACAAATGAAGACCGAATCACTGTTACTAACTTGCCAGTTAGCAACTAATTTCGTAACTCTTTACTTAAGTTATGAACTATGTTTACTTGCACAAAGTAATAACAGTTCTGTGAATTACATTATGACTGCCTGTCAATATTGACCCAATATAATAAGCTTGGTTAAGTAAACACTGCTATTAGCATTAGAGGGTTATACGAGTATTGCATTCTCTAGACAATTTAAAGTTAACAGTGTTGCAACTGGGGGAACTGTGCAGTGATAGGATTTTGGATTCACAGGTATGAGGTCCCAAGTTCAATCCCTAGTATCACATGTGTCAAGAGTGATGCTTTGGTTCCCGGCCACTTGTGTGTTAGAAAATAATTTTAGTTAGCATTGCTATGAATTAGGTTTGCTTACAGATAAAGGTCAAATAATTAATTTGCAGGACACCAAATTTATCACAATTCCACGCTTTTTAAGACTATTTTTAAAAAACATATATTTATTTTTATTTGATAGGGCAGAGAAATTGAGAATGAAAGGAGAGAGAGAGAGAGTGAGAGAGCTGAAACATTGCTTTATCGTTCATGAAACTTTCCCTACTGGTGGGGACCAAGGGCTTGAACCCAGTTAAAGATGGTAACATGTATGTTCAACCAAGTACACTGCCACCCAGTCCCCCCATTTTTTTCCATCTTGGCCTTCTTTCTTTATTTCTTTTTAATTTTTATTTATAAAAAGGAAACACTGAGGAGTCAGGCGGTAGCGCAGTGGGTTAAGTGCAGGTGGCGCAAATCGCAAGGACCAGCATAAAGATACTGGTTTGAGCCCCGGCTCCCCACCTACAGGGGAGTCCCTTCACAGGTGGTGAAGCAGGTCTGTAGGTGTCTTTCTCTCCCCCTCTGTCTTCCCCTCCTCTCTCTATTTCTCTCTGTCCTATCCAACAGCTACGACAACAATAACTACAACAACTATAAAAAGACAACAAGGGCAACAAAAGGGAAAATAAATAATTTGGGGGAAAAAAAAAGGAAACACTGACAGGGGCCAGGCAGTGGTGCACCTGGTTAAATGCACACATTACAGTACGCAAGGATCCAGGTTCAAGCTCCTGGTCCCCATCTGCATGGGGAAAGCTTTATGAGTGGTGAAGCAGTGTTGCAGGTATCTCTCTGTCTCTCTCCCTCTCTATCTCCCCCTCCTTTCTCAATTTCTCTCTGTCTCTATCCAATAATAAATAAATTAATTAAAAAAGGACACACTGACAAAACCATAGGATAAGAGGGGTACAACTCCACACAGTTCCCACCACCAGAACTCCTTATCCCATCCCCTCCCCTGATAGCTTTCCTATTGTTTATCCCTCTGGGAGTATGGACCCAAGGTCATTATGGGGTGCAGAAGGTGGAAGGTCTGGCTTCTGTAATCACTTCCCTGCTGAACATGGGCATTGGCAAGTTGATCCATACTCCCAGCCTGCCTCTCTCTTTCCCTAGTGGGGCAGGGCTCTGGGGAAGCAAGGTTCCAGAACACATTGGTGGGGTTGTCTGTCCAGGGAAGTCAGGTTGGCATCGTGCCAGCATCTGGAAACTGGTGGCTGAAAAAAAAGTTAACATACAAAGCCAAACAAATTGCTGACTAATCATGAACCTAAAGGCTGGAATAGTTCATATGAAGAGTTGGGGGGGGGGGGGAAGAGTCTCCATTTTGTAGATAGTTAGTAGTCTTATTTTAGTTATATTCCAAAGAGCCCATAACTATACCAGTTTTTTTTTTTCCTGAGCCTGACATCTGATATGCAGGTGGATCCAAGTTATTGTCTGGGTAGATAATGTCATGGCTGGCAGAAGGACCAGAAAGCTGGATCAGGGAAGAGAACAGCTCCCAAATATAGGAAAGGTGTATAAATATTGTTGACTGTAAATCCATCCATTTGATCTGATCTGGGGCCCATACTCAGTTTAGGAGCCTATGTGACCTCTGCATCCCTGTAGATCTGAGCTCACATTCTGTGGTCATGAGTAGGAACGTTCCAAGCTGCCCCAATTTCAGGACCCATCTTCCTCGGGTGGAACATAGAGTATGTTGTCCAGCCTCCCTTCGGAGGATGGAACATTCTCTCCCGTTGTTGATCCACATTGAGGGCAAGGTTCCCCCACAATTTTTAATCTTGAAACCTAAGATTTTCAAAGCATACACTCTACCCATTGTACCACCTCCCTGGCCACTATTCCACATTCTTTGAGTGCTGGTATCGCTGATGCCAACCGGACAATAATAACTACAACAATAAAACAACAATGACAACAAAAAGGAATAAATGAATATTAATAAAAAATCTTTTAAAATATTTTTTATTTATTAATGAGAAGGATAGGAGGAGAGAGAAAGAACCAGACATCACTCTGTACATGTGCTGCCAGGGATTGAACTCAGGACCTCATGCTTGAGAGTCCAGTGCTTTACCCTCTGTGCCACCTTGTGGACCGCTACAATCCTTTTAAAAATTATTTATTTATTTTCCCTTTTGTTGCCCTTGTTTTTCATTGTTCTTGTAGTTATTATTCTTGTTGTTATTGATGTTGTCATTGTTAGATAGGATAGAGAGAAATGGAGAGAGGAGGGGAAGACAGAGAGGGGGAGAGAAAGTTAGACACCTGCAGACCTGCTTCACCACCTGTGAAGCAACTCCCCTGCAGGTGGGGAGCCGGGGGCTCGAACTGGGATCCTTATGTTGGTCCTTGTACTTTGCAGCATATGTGCTTAACCCATTGCGCTACCGCCCGCCTCCCTACTACAATCCTTTTTATATGCTGTGGGATTTAGTTTATTAGCCTTTTAGTGATAATTATGGTATTTGTTCTATATTCCTGAGAAATATTGGCTACTTCCTCTCTCTCTCTCTCTCTCTCTCTCTCTCTCTCAGAGCACAGTTCAGCTCTGACTTATGGTTGTGCTGAAGATTGAATCTGGGGCCTCCAATGCCTCAGGCAAGAAAGTCTTTTTGCATAATCATTATGCTGTCTCCCCAGCCTGGTCTATATCTGGTTTTGCTATCTGAGTTATGCTAACCACATAACATGATTTAAACTATGCTCTCTTCTATTTTTGATATGAGTTTGCAAAATATTGGTGCTAATTTATGTTTGATAAAATTCACTGACATCTGTTCCAGAGCATTTCTTTGGAGTAAGTCTTATTTATTACTCATTCAGTCTCTTCATTTACCATAGGTCTATTCCAGTTTTCCGTTTCTTTTTTTTAAATTGTTTTTAATATTTATTTTCCCTTTTATTGCCCTTTTTGTTGTTGTTGTTGTAGTTATTATTGTTATTGATGTCATTATTGCTAGATAAGACAGAGAGAAATGGAGAGAGGAGAGGAAGACAGAGGGGGAGAGAAAGAGAGACACCTACAGACATGTTTCATCGCCTGTGAAGCGATTCCCCTGCAGGTGGGGAGCTGAGGGCTTGAACCGGGTTTCCTTACACTGGTCCTTGTGCTTTGCGCCTCATGCACTTAACCAGCTGCACTACCGCCCGACTCCATAGTTTTCCTAGTTTCTTGAGGCAGTTTGGCAGTTTGCATCTTTCTAGGAATTTGCCTATTATGTTTAGCTTTTTCTAATTTGTGGGCATACACTTGTTCGCAGTACTCTCATAATCCTTTTTATTTCTGTAACCCTAGTTGTTACATATTTTTGTTTATCCATGGTTTCAAAAGAGAAAATTCTCTCTTTTTTTCTTAGTTTGTTTAGCAATTTTGTTGAGCTTTTCAAAAAACCATTTTTTGGCTTCAGTGATTTCTCTCTACTTTTCTATTCTAGTTCTTTTATTTTTCACTCTGATTTTCATTCTGTCTTTCTGTTTGCTTTAGGCTCAGTTTGCTCTTCTTTTTCTGCTTTATTATTCATTATTTATTATTATTTTTCATTAAAGCACTGCTCAGCTGTGACTTATAATGATGCGGGGGATTGAACCTAGACCTTGGAGCCTCAAGAATGAATGCCTTGGGAGTCGGTCTGTAGCGCAGTGGGTTAAGCGCAGGTGGCGCAAAGCACAAGGACTAGCATAAGGATCCCGGTTCGAACCCCGGCTCCCCACCTGCAGAGGAGTCGCTTCACAGGCGGTGAAGCAGATCTGCAGGTGTCTATCTTTCTCTCCTCCTCTCTGTCTTCCCCTCCTCTCTCCATTTCTCTCTGTCCTATCCAACAACGACAACAACAATAATAACTACAACAATAAAACAACAAGGGCAACAAAAGGGAATAAATAAATAAAATAAAATAAATAAATAAATAAAAGAATGAATGCCTTAAGGGGGCCAGGCAGTGGTGCGCTGGTTAAGCCCCTGCTGCCCAACTGAAGGGGTAACATTTCATGAGTGGTAAAGCAGAGCTATCTTTAAAGCAGTGGTAAAGCAGGTGTCTATCTTTCTTTTCCTCTATCTCCCCCTCCTCTCTCAACTTCTCTCTGTCCTATCCAATAAAAATTAGAAGGAAAAGAAGGAAAGAGAATGAATGCCTTTTTAAAATATTTATTCATTTATTTATTGCATTTTTGTTGCCCTTGTTTTTTTATTGTTGTTGTAGTTATTATTGTTGTTGTTATTGATGTTGTCATTGTTATATAGGACAGAGGGAAATGGAGAGAGGAGGGGAAGACAGAGAGGAGGACAGAAAGATAGACACCTGCAGACCTGCTTGTGAAGCAACCCCTTTGCAGGTGAGGAGCCGGGGGAGGGGCTCAAACTGAGATTCTTATGCTGGTCCTTGCACTTTGCACCACGTGCACTTAAGCTGTTGCTCTATCGCCTGACTCCCAGAATGAAAGCCTTTTTTTTTATAGTTTTTTTTAATTTTTTTAAATATTTATTTTATTTATTTATTCCCTTTTGTTGCCCTTGTTGTTTTATTGTTGTAGTTATTATTGTTGTTGTCATTGTTGGATAGGACAGAGAGAAATGGAGAGAGGAGGGGAAGACAGAGAGGAGGAGAGAAAGATAGACACCTGCAGACCTGCTTCACCACCTATGAAGCGACTCCCCTGTAGGTGGGGAGCCGGGGAATGAAAGCCTTTTAAAAGAATCATTATTCTATATTCCTGCCCATTTTTAAAAAATATATTTTGGATAGAGACAGAGAAATTGAGAGGGAAGGGGAGGGAGAGAGAAGACACCTGCAACATTGCTTCACTGCTTATGAAGCTTCCCTCCCTGCAGATGGAGGCTGAGGATTTGAACCTGGGTCATTACTCATTGTAATGTGTGTCTTCAACCAAGGCCCCTTTTTCTGTTTTCTTAAGATGGAAAATAAAGGTATAAATTTTATACCTCCATTCTTTAAAAAATATACGTGTTTACCAGTTTGAGCCTCTGGCTCCCCACCTGCAAAGGGAGTCACTTCACAAGCAGTGAAGCAGGTCTGCAGGTGTCTATCTTTCTCTCCCCGTCTCTGTCTTCCCCTCCTCTCTCCCTTTCTCTCTGTCCTATCCAGCAACAACAACAGCAATAACAACAATAGCAATAAAAACAACAAAGGCAACAAAATGGGAAAAATAGCCTCCAGTAGCAATGGATTTGAAGTGAAGGTACTGAGCCCCAGCAATAACCCTGGAGGCAAAATACACACACACACACACACACACACACACACACACACACACATATGTTTACAAGTAAGAATCACCATGTGAAGCACTTCTGCTGTACCCCTTAATTTTTGGTACACTTGTGTTTTCATTTTTCTTTATCTCGAAGTATCTTGTGATTTCCCTGATTTTTTTTGACCCGTTGATATTCAAGAGTGTGTTGTTTACTTTCCATATATTTGCGACTTTCCCAAATTTGCTGCTGTTATCAGTTTCTAATATTATTCAGTTCTGATCACGATGTTTGGTATTATTCCAGTCCTCTTATACTGATTGAGCTGTGTCTTGCGGTTTAACATGTAATCTGGGGATTACTGTGATTTTTAAAATTTTATTTATTTACACAATGGAAACCCTGACAAGACGATAGGACAAGAGGGGTACAATTCCCACCACCAGAACTCTGTATCCCATCCCCTCCCCTGATAGCTTTCCTATTCTTTAACCATCTGGGATATGGACCCAGGGACATTATGGGGTGCAGAAGGTGGAAGGTCTGGCTTCTGTAATTGCTTCCCCGCTGAACATGGGCATTGACAGGTTGATCTATACTCCCAGGAGACTATTGTGATTTAACACAGATTCTGGAGAATATGCCATGTGCAATGACAACATGTGACTTCTGCCACTATGGGGTGGAGTGTTTAGCTATACAGTAAGTCTTATTGGTTTATAGTGTTCAAGTCTATTTTTTCCCTGTTTTTTTTTAAAGATTTTATTTATTTATTAATGATAAAGATAGGAGAGAGAGAGAGAGGGAGAGGGAGAGGAAGAGCCAGACATCACTCTGGTACATGTGCTGCCAGGGATTGAACTCAGAACCTCATGCTTGAGAGTCCAGTGCCCTAGCCACTGCGCCACCTCCCGGACTACATATTTTTTTCCTTGTTGACCTTCTGTTTATTTTATCCATTTTTGAAATCTGAACATTTAAGATAGTACAATAGGTTGTGGTCTGAGAGATGGTGCAGTGGATAAAGCCTGTGGTCCTGAGTTTGGTCCCTGGCATTGCATATGCCAGAGTGATGCTCTGCTTCTCTCTGCCGCTTTTTTTTTTTAACCAGAGTACTGCTCAGTTGTAGCTTGTGGTGATGTGAGGGATTGAAATTGGGACCTCAGAGCCTTAGGCATGAGAGTCTCATAAATATTAAGTTGTCAGAAAAGTCATGACATATATTTTCTGTATTTCTATGCAAAAAAATGATGATAGAGGGCTGGGGAGACAGCATAATGGCTCTGCAAAAGGTTTTCATGCCTGAGGCTCCAAGGCCCCAGGTTCAATCCCCAGCACCACCATAAACCAGAACTGAGCTTTCTCTCTGTACTTTTCTGTATAGCTGTCTAATTGTAATAAGATTTTAATATATATTTAAATAAATAAATATTTTTAAAATATTTATTTATTTATGAGAAAGATAGGAAGAAAGAGAAAGAACCAGACATCACTCTGGTACATGTGCTGCTGGGGATTGAAGTCAGGCCTTCATGCTTGAGAGTCCAAAGCTTTATCACTGCGCCACCCCCCGAACCACTTAAAAAATATTTTTAAAAGGTGATAGATAAATCTAGAAATCAGATTTCCCACATTCCCAAGGTTTTTTTTTTTTTTTCCGAATCTCTGGAATTCTGTGAAATCTGTATTGTCATACAAGGTCACTAACATCTCTGCTCTATTAACTAATAACTGGTTGGATGTTTCTTTAAATACCTGGAACCACTAAGTCCCCCCAGCCTATGCCCGTGGGATGTGTGTGTGTGTGTGTGTGTGTGTGTGTGTGTGTGTGTGTGAGAGAGAGAGAGAGAGAGAGAGAGAGACTGCCTTCTTTGTGCAAACAGGCTGTTCACAATTTGCCTTAGCTTCACTTCCTGCTCGTCCAGAAACTTGAGGTCAACCAGAGCTCCTGAACATGCAGATTTATGGCTTTCTAGATTCCTGGGCCTGCATCAGAGCTTTTCAGAGCCTTCTAGGGAGATTTGTTAACCAGTTTTCCTTTTGGTCAGCTTCGTGTTTGTCCTAACTGTAGTTGCTAACTCAAACAACTGCTCTTTAAGCCACTGCTGCCAATCGCTTTTTTTTTTTTTCTTGAACAACACCTCAAGGGAAAGGTTTTCATACAAGATGAGCTGAGTCAGAGAAGTCCTATGAGTAGAACTTTGTAGAAATGTATCAGAAAGATTGAATAAAAGTAGTTAGTTCTCCAGGATTGGGATTTTGAAGGGACCCTATCCTTGTTTTGCCTCCTCTGGTGGTTGCTAGGTCAGTGGTTTGCATCAGAATTCCAAGATTTTCTAGGCTTTTATGGAAGTGGGGAGAAGAGGGGTGGGAACAGAGAAAGTTCCAGATGTCACAAAGCTGGCTATTTTGAGTTCAACCATTTTTCTTGAAGAAATGATCTCTGAAGCATCACAGACCTTTGTTGAATGTTCAAAATTCTGATGGTTGATTTGGACAAGTTTCCCCAATGTTCTCATTGCTTATATGGAGGAGATTTTTGTGGAATTATCCGCATTGATGTCATCTCTCAACATGTTTTGCTCTTTGCCATGGGGTCATGGTCTTGGTCTGGGAGCTAGATGGACTCACTGCTTCTAGATAGATGGACTTCTCCTCCTCCTCCTCCTCCTCCTCCTCCTCCTCTTCTCCTTCTCCTATTCCTTCTTCACCGTCTCCTTCTCCTTCTTCCCCTTCCCCTTCCCTTTCTCCTTCTCCTTCTGCTTCTCCTTCTCCTTCTCCTTCTCCTCCTTTTCCTTCTTCCCCTTCCCCTTCTCTTTCTACTTCTCCTTCTTCTCCTTCCCCTTCCCCTTCTCCTTCTCTTTCTCCTTCTTGTTCTTGTTCTTCACTCTCTCTTTCATTTTTTGATAGAGACAGAAAGACAGAAAATCAAAGAGAAAGTGAACGATATCACAGCACCAAAGCTTCCTTCAATGCAGTGGGGGCGAGGCTCGAACCTAAGTCACACACACATGACAAAGCAGCGCATAATGGACTCTGCTACAAGAGAGTCCTTGCTTATTCTAGGCCTTCTCCTTATACGGAATGTGGCGATTTCCTTTACATGTGCTTTCATGTATATAGTTGTATAAAATGTTCATGCTGATACCTTCAGTTCTTTTTTTTGTAATATATTTTGTGTTTTTTAAATTTTTTAAATCTTTATTTTTTTCTTGGATAGAGACCGAAATTGAGAGGAAAGGGGGAGATAGAGAGGGAGAGAGACAGAAAGACACCTGCAGCCCTGCTTCACCACTCGCAAAGCTTTCCCCCTGCAGGTGGGGACCGGGGGCTCAAACCTGGGTCCTCGTGCACTGTAACATGTGTGCTCAACCAGATATGCCACCCTCCAACACTTTTTAAAATATTTATTTACTTATTTATTCCCTTTTGCTGCCTTTGTTGTTTTATTGTTGTGGTTATTGTTGATGTCGTTGCTGTTTGATAGGACAGAGAGAGATGGAGAGAGGAGGGGAAGACAGAGAGGTGGAGAGAAAGATAGACACCTGCAGACCTGCTTCACCACTTATGAAGCGACTCCCCTGCAGGTGGGGAGCCGGGGGCTCAAACTGGCATTCTTCCACTGGTCATTGCTTTGCGTCACATGCGATTAACCCGTGGCACTACTGTTCGACTCCCATTTGTGTTGTTTTTAATGAGGAGAGAGAGAGAGAGAGGGAGAGGGAGAGGGAGAGGAAGAGAGAGGGAGAGAGAGAAAGAGAGAGAGAGAACACCAGCCTGAGACCCCAGAGCACTGCTCAGCTCTGGTTTATGGTTGTATGACGGAATTGAACTTGGACTTTGGAGCCTAAGGCATGAAAATCTTTTTACAGAACCATTATGCTATCTCACCAGCCCATTAGTTCTTTTTTTAAGGTTTATTTTACTTGTTATGTATGAGAGAATTTCACATGAAGCAGAGAAGAGGAGAGAAATAGAGAGGCTACTCTGGTATCCACAGTGCTGGGAATCAAACTGGGACCCTCAGGCATGAAAGAAAATCCAACACTCTCTGCCAACTGGGCTATTCCTGCAGTTGTGATACGCTCAGTTTCTTTTTTAATTTAATTTTAGTATTTTTTAAATTTTTGCCTCCAGGGTTATTGCTGGGTCTCAGTGCCTGCACTTCTTCTTCTAGCGTTTGCCCTTCTTCCGTAGCCAGTCAACAGCATCAGGTTGAGCCTGATGTAAAGTTTCGAGACCTCCTTTGAATCTGGAGAGGTGGCAGTCGTTGACTATGTGGGTCATAGTCTGTCTGGAGCCGCAGGGGCAGTTCGGGTCGTCTCTGGCTCCCCAGCGATGGAACATAGCGGCGCACCGGCCATGGCCTGTTCGATAGCAATTGAGGAGGGCCCGATCATAACGTGCTAGGTCAAAGCCGGGTTGACGCTTGCAGGGGTCTGTGATGAGGTGTTTGTTCTTTACCTCAGCTGACTGCCAGCTCTGTTTCCAAGAGACTGGAACAGAGAAGTTCAGTGTAGGCGTAGGGGACCAGATTGGGTGATGAGACGTCATCTACTGCTCCTGGAGGCCACCATTTCCCTTTTGTTGCCCTTGTTGTTTATTGTTGTTGTTATTGTTGTTGTTGTTGTTGCTGTCGTTGTTGTTGGATAGGACAGAGAGAAATGGAGAGAGGAGGGAAAGACAGAGAGGGGGAGAGAAAGATAGACACTTGCAGACCTGCTTCACCTCTTGTGAAGCAACTCCCCTGCAGGTGGGGAGCTAGGGGCTTGAACCCGGATCCTTACGCCAGTCTTTGTGCTTCGTGCCATGTGCGCTTAACTGACTGTGCTACCACCCTGCCCCCAAGATCTTCTGTTTTAACTCAACACATCACAGATTTTTTTTTTCCTGGCTTCTGCTTCACCACTCGTGAAGCTTTCCCCCTGCAGGTGAGGACCAGGGGCTTGAACCTGGGTCCTTGCACACTGTAACGTGTGCGCTTAACCAGGTGCACCACCACCTGGCCCCACTTCTCCCCATTCTATATTTAGAGTCTCTTCTGTAGAAGAACATCATCAGTATATTTATTCATTTTCCTAACCTTACAATATACAGACAGTATTGTGTGTGTGTGTGTGTGTGTGTGTGTGTGTGTGTGTTTGAACACCCATACCACTTAGAAAAACAAGTATACTACAGTAAAGCTTGGAATTTACCATCCCTATGTCTTTGGATGAAAGTGTATCATCAAGGGCTGGGGAGACAATATAGTGGTTCTACAAAAGGCTTTCAAGCCTGAGATTCTGAGGGCCCACATTTAAATCCCAGCGCCACCATAAGCCAGAGTGGAACAGTGCTGTGGTATAAAAACTGTATATAGTTGAGGGCCGGATGCTAGCTCAATGGGTTTAGCGCAAATGGTGTAAAGCACAAGGACCGGTGTAAGGATCCCAGTTCGAGCCCCCAGCTCCCCACCTGCAGGAGGGTCGCTTCACAGGTGGTGAAGCAGGTCTGCAGGTGTCTTTCTCTCCTTCTTTCTGTCTTCCCCTCCTCTCTCAATTTCTCTCTGTCCTATCCAACAACAACAACAGCAGTAACAAAAATAACAACAACGATAAACAACAAGGGCAACAAAAGGGGAAAAATAGCCTCCAGGAGCAGTGGATTCATAGTGCAGGCACTGAGCCCCAGCAATACCCCTGGAGGGAGGGGAAAAAAACTATATATAGTCAGAGTACTGTGTTCCAAAAGTTACTTCCAGCAAGCATAGCATGTAAACTTTATAATTTGAACAGCGTGATACTGACACACGAACAAAGATGAAAAATCCAGAGATTAATCCATATACATATAGAAATTCGGTATTGGGGGTGGTGGTGACAAGATAGCCCACCTGGATAATGTTCCCGCTTTGCCATGAACATGGCCTGGGTTCGAGCCCAACCCCCCATTGCGTTTAGAGGGAGTTTTAGGGATGTGGATTTTTTCCCCCTCTGTCTCTATCTCTCCCCGGATCTGGAATTTTGGCTTTTTTAAAGCCCTAGTGATTTTTTTTTAAAAATCGGTAGGTGACAAAATTGGCGTGTTTTCTTTCTTTTTTTCTTTTCATTTTTTTTTTTTTAATCCAGAGCACTGCTCAACTCTGGCTTATGGTGGTTCAGGGGATTGAACCTGGAACTTTGGAGCCTCAGGCAGGAGACTCTTTGCATAACCATTATGCTACCTACCCCTGCCCGGCATGTTTCTTTTTAACATTAGAATTCTTTATTTGGGGGACAGGCGGTGGTGCACCAGGTTAAGCACACATAGTGCGAAGCACAGGAACTGGCACAAGGTTCCTGGTTCGAACCCTCGGCTCCCCAAATGTCGGGGCAGTCGCTTCACAAGCAGTGAAGCAGGTCTGCAGGTGTCTCTCTGTCTCCCTCTCTTTATCTTCTTCTCCTCTCTTAATTTCTCTCTGCCCTATCCAACAACAAATAACAACAAAATGGAAAAAAAAATGACCACCTGCAGCCCTGCTTCACCACTCACAAAGCTTCACCCCCCCCCCCGTAGGTGGGGACTGGAGGCTTCAACCTGGGTCCTTGTGCATTGTAAGATGTGCGCCCAACCAGATGTGCCACCACCAAGCCCCCTCATCTTTTTTTCAATTAGATAGGACAAAGAGAAACTGAGAGGGGAAGGGAGGATAGAGAGAGAGAGAGAGAGAGAGAGAGACCTTCATCCCCGCTTCACAACTTATGAATCTTCCTGAACTCCTGCAGGTGGGGAGAGGGGGTTTGAACCTGGTCCTTGCACACTGTCACATGTATGTTCAACCAGGTACCCCACTACTTAACCTCTCTCCAGTTTCATCCTAATGGTCAACCCTCTCTCCATCTTCTATGTCACCCCTATCTGGTACTAAAGTATCACATATGTGTGGAGTCAGTTCTGGACACCCTGTTCTAGTCCTTCAGCCACTTTCTTTGTTCTGTACCAAATATATATGTTTTGTTTTTGCCTCCAGGGTTATTGCTGGGGATTGGTGCCTGCACCTCAAATCCACTGCTCCTGGAGGCTATTTTTTCCCTTTTGTTGCTCTTGTTATTTTATCGTTGTTGTGGTTATTATTATTGTTATTATTGATGTCACTGTTGTTGGATAGGACAGAGAGAAATGGAGAGAGGAGAGGAAGACAGAGAGGGGGAGAGAAAGATAGACACCTGCAGACCTGCTTCACCGCCTTGAAGTGACCGCCCCAGGTGGGGAGCCGGGGGCTTGAACCAGGATCCTTGTGCTGGCCCTTGCACTTAGTACCATGTGTGCTTAACGCGCTGCGCTACACCCAACCCCTCCTTTTTTTTAATTTATAAAAAGGAAACACAGACAAAACCATAGGATAAGAGGGGTATAACTCCACACAATTCCCACCACCAGAACTCCTTATCCCCTCCCTCCCTTGATAGCTTTCCTATTCTTTAACCCTCTGAGAGTATGGACCTAGGATCATTGTGGTATGCAAAAGGTGGAAGGTCTGGCTTCTGTAATTGCTTCCTCGCTGAACATGGGTGGGTGGGATGGGACACAGTCCTTTGGTGGTAGGAATGGTGTTTATGTACACTCCCTTTTTTTTTTTCAGCCAGAATACTGCTCAGCCCTGGATTTTTGTGTTGTGGGGGGTTTGAACCTGGGACCTTTGATGCCTCAGGCAGGAAAGTCTTTTGCAGACCCATTATGCTGTCTTTCCAGCCCTATGTCATGTGTTGCTCTCTTAACATTTTTTTCTTGTTTCTCTGATGTCCGGTAGAACACTTGTGTCTCCCGGCTATTATCAGGCTGTGTAGATGTTATTTTTGTCAGGAACAGTGAGAACTGGACTTCAGAGCCTGGAACGAGGCAGTGTTAATGACGGGTGATGGTGGCAGGGGGCGGCAGAGGCATTAGATTCCCTGCGGGTCAGCCTATCACTTCTGTTTCCTCTTTGGTCCCCCCACCCATTGTGTGGGCTGGAGGGGCAAAAAAATCAGACCTGCATTTGCAGGAACAGTTCGTCCCTAATCCTGTCTTTTTTTTTTTTTTTGGCACCAGTTAATTTTTCGGGTCAGGACCTGCACGGCTCCGCTGCTCTTAGCAGTCTTTTTTTAATATTTATTTATTCCCTTTTGTTGCCCTTGTTGTTTTATTGTTGTAGTTATTATTGTTGTTGTTGATGATGTTGTTGTTGGATAGGACAGAGAGAAGTGGAGAGAGGAGGGGAAGACAGAGATGGGGAGAGAAAGATAGACACCTGCAGACCTGCTTCACCACTTGCGAAGTGACTCCCCTGCAGGTGGGGAGCTGGAGCTCAAACTGGGATCCTTATGCCGGTCCTTGCGCTTTGCGCCATGTGTGCTTAACCCGATGTGCTACAGCCCGACTCCCAGCAGTCTTTTTTTTAAGGGAGGGTAGAAAGTGAGAGATAGAGAGGGAGAGAGGGAGAGAGAGAGAGAGAGAGGAAGACCCCTGCATTACTGTTCTACCACTCGTGAACCTTCCTCTCTTCATGTGGGGAGCAGGGGCTTGAACCTGGGTCCATTGTGTATGGTAGCATGTGCACTCTACCCAGTGTGCCACCATACCTCCCCACGTTTTGTTGAAGTTTTGATGGAAGGCCGGCCAGCATCTCTCCTGCAGTGAGAGACTCATGTTGGGGGATGTGGTTCTGCTTCCCCATCTAGTACCACGAAGGCTGCAGGTTGCCGAGAATCCTGGTGACTGGCCAGCCTAGCACAGTCTCCCTCTCCCTCACTCTCCCTAAATAAATCAATTAAAAACGTTATAAAAGTAGTGTTGGAGGGACTGGAAGATGAGTAGAATATGATGAGTCGAGAAGATGAGAAGAGTGTATACTTTACTATACCCAAGGACGTGAATTTGAGCAGTGTGGGTCAGGGATGTGGTGTCTCTCTCTTCTCCTTTCTGTATCTCTCTCCTTGTCTTATTTCTGTCTCTCTGAAAATCATTCAGGAGAGGAGGAATCATGCTAGGGCAGCAGCCCAGAGGTAACACTGGTAGCTAAGAAAAACAGAAACAAAAAGTAAATAAATAAGTAAGTAAGTAAGTAAGTAAATAAATAAGTGGGGGTTTGGGGGAAGATATAATAATGGCTGTACAAAAAGACTTTGATGCCCGAGGCCCAGCTTCAGTCTCCAGCACCACCATAAACCATATCTGAGTAGTTCTCTGGTCACTTGGTCGGTCTGTCTGTCTGTCTGTCTGTCTATCTATCTATCTATCTATCTGTCTGAAAGCCCCCCCCCACGTCCTTTATTTTGGTGCAATACACAAACTGTAGTCTTAATTCTGCTTTTTGTTTCCCCTTTCTGTTCAACTTCTGTTCGCGAGTGAGATCACTCCATATTCGTCCTTCTGTCCTTCTGTTTCTGGCTTATCTCACTTAAGGTGATTCCTTCAAGCTCCATCCAAGATGAGGTAAAGAAGGTGAATTCATCATTCTTAATAGCTGTGTAGTATTCTGATGTGTGTGTGTGTGTGTGTGTGTGTGTGTGTGTGTGTGTGTGTAGTGTGTGTGTGTGTGTATCACTTTCTTAGCCACTCATCTGTTGTTAGACAACTAGGTTTTGGTTATTACAAATTGTGCTGCTATGAGCAGCAGTATACACAAATCTTTTTGGATGACTGTATTAGGTTCCTTAGGATGTATCCCCAGGAGAGGAATCACAGGGTCATAGGGTCGATTTCTAGCCTTCTGAGAGTTCTCCAGACTGCTCTTCACAGGAGTTGGACCAATTTACATTCCCACCAGCAGTGCAGGAGAGTTCCTTTGGCCCTACAACCTTTCCAGCTTTTGTTGTTACTATCCATTTTGATGTATGACAGTCTCACAGGAGTGAAGTTGTATCTCATTGTTGTCTTTATTTGCATTTCTCTGACAATCAATGATTTGGAGCATTTTCTCATATATTTGTTGGCTTTTGGGATCTATTATTATTATTATTATTACTACACGAGAGCACTGCTCGGCTCTGGCTTATGGTGGTGCTGGGGATTGAACCTGGGACCTTTGGTGCCACAGGCATAAAAGGCTCTTTGCATAACCATTGTGCTGTCTCCCCAGCCCATGTGCTGTGCCCCAACCCAGATCTCTTCTTTGGTGAATATTCTGTTCATATCCTCTCCCCACTTTTGGATGAGGTCATTTGGTGTTTTGTTGTTGTTGTTGATTTTGGTGAGCACTTTATATATTTTAGGTATTAACCTCTTGTTTGATGTATGACATGTAAAGATCTCCCATTCTCTGAGGAGCCTCTTTGTTTGGGTGATGGTTTCTTTTGCTGTGCAGAAGCTTTTCAATTTGATGTAATCCCACTAGTTTATTTTTTGGTTTTGTCTTCCTTGCAATTGGACTTGTATCATTCAACATGTTTATAAAACTTAGATGGAAAAGAGTTCTTCCAACATTTTCCTTTAAGCATTTGGATGGCTCCTGGTCTAACATCCAAGTCCTTGATCCATTTGGAGCTTACTTTTGCGTGTGGTGAAATGTAGTGGTTTAGTTTCATTCTTCAGTACCTTTCAATCCAAATTTCCCAACACCATTTGTTGAAGAGACTCTCCTTTTTTACATTTAATCACTTGGACCCCGTTGTAGTAATTAGTTGTCCATTAGTGTGTGGGATTATTTCTGGGTTCTAAATTCTATTCCACTGATCAGTGTGTCTATTTTTCTTCCAGTACCAGGCAGTTTTGATTACAGTGGCCCTATATATAGTTTGAGATCTGGGAGTGTGATTCTTCCAGTTCTGTTTTTTTTCTTTCTCAAGATCATTTTGGTGATTCTAAGTATTTTCTGTCATAAGCGCCATCTCTTTTCTTTTTCTTCTTTTTTTTTCTTTATAGTTTTATATTACAGAATTACATGCCAACAGGGGTTTGGATCCACACCATTCCCACCATCAGAGTTCTGAATCTTCACTCTCCCCACTGCAATCCACCACAGTTCCCCTACCGTTGTAGATGTGGGCCTACCATCTTCTCTACAAATATCTGTCCACATTTATACATAGTTACCCCATCTTTTCCTGATTCAATTCTCTCTTTCCCTCTAAACCACTCATGACATCAAAGTTCTTTTGTTTTTCTTTATTGATGAGATTAATGGTTTACAGTTAATAGTAAAATACAACAATAGGTACATGTGTAACATTTCTCAATTTTCCACATAACACCATAAATCCCCACCTAGGTCCTCCTCCACCATCATGTTCCAGGGCCTGAACACCCCCCACACCCCAGAGTCCTTCACTTTTGTGCAATTCATCAATTCTAGTTCAAGTTCTGATAAGCTTCATTTTTGTTCCCACATTAAGAGATGACTGGTGCTCACATCAGTGCCTTTGCTGAGAGTTCTCCATTGTAAGCAGAGATGGACCTCAGATTGTATGACTGCCGGCAAAGGAGATGACCAGAGCAGGAAGAGCATGTGATGTGTCAGTCACGACCAGTGAGAGAGAAAGGGCCCATCTTATTCTAGAAACCCACAGCTGTCATAGGCTGGAGGTGGCAGCATACCTATGAGGTAATACAATGGAGGCTGTTCTGACAGGGAGATTTTCCAATTGGAGGAAGCTAAAAATGGGGAAGTGTGTGTGTGACCGGTAAGGGGTCACAGTGGATAAAGTGTTGGACCTTCAACCTCAGGCATGAGGTCCTGAGTTCAATCCCTGGCAAAGTATGTGCCAGAGTGATGCTCTGGTTCTCTTTCTCCCCCATATCCACTCTAGCTTATGAAATAAATTAAATGTTTTAAAATGTTTTTCAAAAAGTTTCTTAAAAAATATTATTTATGGAGGCCGGGCAGTAGCGCAGTGGGTTAAGTGCACACGGCATGAAGCGCAAGGACCACTGTAAGGATCCTGGTTCGAGCCCCCCCCCCCCCCCCCGCTCACCACCTGCAGGGGAGTCACTTCACAGTGAAGCATATCTGCAGGTGTCTATCTTTCTCCCCCCCTTCCCCTCCTCTCTCCATTTCTCTCTGTCCTATCCAACAATGACGACATCAATAACAACAACAATAATAAAAAAACAAGGGCAACAAACAGGAAAATAAAAATAAATATATATAAATTTTTTAAAAATATTTATTTTTAAAATTTCTTTATTGGGGAATTAATGTTTTACATTCAACAGTAAATACAATAGTTTGTACATGCATAACATTTCCCAGTTTCCCATATAACAATAAAAATATTTATTATTTATTAGAGAGAAATAGAAATCAAGAGGGAAGAAGGAGATAGAGAGGGAGAGAGACAGACAGACAGACAGACAAACATCTGCAGGGTTGCTTCACCACTCCTGAAGCTTTCTCTCTGTGGTTTGGTGCTGGTGCTCACATGGGGTGGATCCAGCCAGGAGGTAAGCTTACTGAGGCTCTCTCACGAGTTCTAGTGACTGCATGAAAGAAAGAGGACTCGGGGAGTATCTTGGTACAAACACTCCATTTATTCAGGGGTGGGCTTGGGTATATACAGAAAGTTAAACAAAGAACATTTTTCAAATACATCAGAAATTACAGGTTTCTTAAAGGTCAGCTTGCCCCTATGGTAGGGGGCTGGTATGACAAGAATTGATGCGATACATAAAGGTCAAGACAATTATTCTCCATGATGCAAGCAGGTTAATTATCTAAAGGCATTTATTATCTAAAGTCATTTGAGAGAAGCATAGGGGTTAAACCAGTAAGGTGCGATATAGAGAAGATAAACAAGGCTTGATGTAAATCATAGATATCAAAGGACATAAGGAAATAACATTTTGAGACTACTGTCTGGTGTTGGGGAGGTATAAGATAGAGTGTATTCTCCTCTGTGATCAAAAAGGTGGGGTGGATGTGTGAACTTTGAGTGACTATATGAACTTTGAATGAACCTTAAAGCAGGCAGCCATGTGGCCTGCCAGCAGGGAGAAACTGTAAGATTTCTGTGAGCTTGAAAGACTAACAAGGGAAAACTGAGTCTGGGAGACTTTTCCTTCTTGGCTTTTCTCTATGAGAGAGGCTAACAAGCAGGGTGTCTTTCCTGACCTCCATCCAAGGATGGGGGGAGCTTCCCTAAACTCTACCAAGCTTTCACATAGTCCCACATTTTGGGGACCAGGGGCTTGAACTTGAGTTCTTGTATAATGTGACATATATGCTCAATCAGGTGTACCACCACCCAGACTCTTAAAAAGGTTTTTCAAGGAAATTAGTGAGACAGTTGTCAATATTGGGTACTTCCTGCATTTTTATTCACTTCATTTGTATTAGTTTTTATTGTTATTATTATTTTAGTTTCTAAATATATTATTTTTATTTTTAAAAAATATTCTATCAATGAGAGAGAGATTGACACCAGAGCACTGCTTAGCTCTGGCTTATAGTGGTGCTGGGGATTGAGATCTTGGAGACTCAGGCATGAGAGTCTTTATTTTATTTATTAATTAATGATAAAAGAGGATAGAAAGAGAACTAGAGGGGCTGGGTGGTGGCACACCTAGTTGAGCGCACATGTAACAATGTGCAAGGACCCGGGTTCAAGCTGCCAGTCCCTACCTGCAGGAGGAGTGGTGAAGTAGTGCTTCAAGTGTCTCTCTGTCTCTCTCCCTCTCTATATCCCCCTTCCTCTTGATGTCTGGCTGTGTCTATAAAATAAATAAAGATAATTTAAAATTAAAAAAAGAAAGAAAGAGAACTAGAAATCACTCTGGTACACGTGCTGTTAGGGATTGAACTGAGAATCTCATGTTTGAGTGTCCAACACATCACCCACTGTGCCACCCCCAGATTGCTAGTATTTTTACCAGAGCACTGCTTAGCTCTGGTTTATGGTGGTGATAGGGATTGAAGCTGGGACCTCAGAGCCTCAGGCAGTAACATCTTTTTGCTTAACCACTATACTATCTTCCCAGTGCCAGTGGTGGATATTTCTGAATGGGAAGCTGCTGGCGCTCATGTGGAGTGGCTCCAACCAGGGGGTAAGCCTCTGACCCTCCCTCGCCAGTTCTAGGGACTGCATGACTCAGAAAGGAGGCATCGGGGAATATTCTGGTACGAATATTCATTTCTTTGGAGATGGGTACAGGCTTATATAGAGAATTAAACAAAGAACATTTTTCACATATGTCAGAAATTACAGGTTTCTTAAAGGTCAGCTTGCCCCTATGGTAGGGGGCTGGTATGACAAAAATTGATGCAATACATAAAGGTCAAAATTATTAGTTTCCATGATGCAGGCAAGTTAATTATCCAAAGGCATTTGAGAGAAGCATAGGGGTTAAACCAGTAAGGTGAGGTAGAGAAGAAGAAAAACAAAGATTGATGTAAATCACAGATATCAAAGGGCACAAGGAAATAGAAAATGGTGTTTCACTACCTGGTAGGGTTGGGGTGTATGATAGGGTGTGTTCTCTTTTATGATCAAAAGATGAAGTGGATGTGTGAACTTTGAGTGAATGTTTGCCTAAAGCAGGCAAACATTTGGCCTGCTAGCAGGGGGAACTAAGTGTGAGAGGCTTGTAGGTTTTCTGTGAGCTTGAGAGACTAACAAGGAGAAACTGAGTCTGGGAGACTTTTCCCTCTGGGCTCATCTCTATAAGGAGAGAGGCTAACAAGTTGGGTGTCTTTCCAGACCTCCATCCAAGGATGGGAGAGCTCCCCTAAACTCTACCAAGCTTTCACATAGTCCCACAGGAAGCTTTGGCAGGGGGATCCATAATGCCAGTTATGCAATGGGTGTAGTGGAATGGGGAGCTAAACCAGTGGGTCAAGATGTAGAAATGGTTCAATGGTTGCAGTCATGGGGGTGGCTTAGCAGGTAGAATGCAGCACTTGCACACATGAACTCTCAGGTTCGACCCTCCACATATGGTGGAGTAATGCTTTGTGTCTCTCATTTCCTGTCCTCCCTTCCTCTCTTTTATTGCCTCCAAGGTTATAGCTGGGGCTTGCTGCAGGCACTATGAATCCACCGATCCCAGCAACCAATTTTTTTTGTTCTCTCTCTCTCTTTCTTTCTTTCTCTCTCCCTCTCTCTCTGTCTCTCTCTCTCTCTCTCTTTTTTTCTATTTTATTTGAAAGAGTAGAGAGAAATTGAGAGGGGAAGGGGAGAGAGAGAGGGGTAGATATCATAATGGTTATGCAAAGAGATTCTCTTGCCTATGACTCCAAATTCCCAGTTTCAATCCCCTGTACCACCATAAACTAGAGCTGAGCAGGGCTGTGGTAAGAGAGAGAGGGGGGAGGGGGATGGAGAGGGGAGGGAGAGAGAGAGAGAGAACTACAGACCTGCTTCAACACTTCTGAAGCATTCCCCCCTGCGGATGAGGAGCAGTGGCTCAGTCCCTGGTTCTTGCACATGGTGATATGTGCTCTTAAACACCACTGTGTGGCCCCTCCCTCTTCTCTCTTCTCTCATAAAAATTAATCTTGTGGCTTGGGAAGTGATGCAATGACTGGAACATTGGATTTGAAAGTATGAGGCCCCAAGTTCAAGCCCTAAATTGTTGAGACCAAAGTGATCGTCTCGCGACCCTCCTGCCCTCACATTTATTAATAAATGAACACTTCTTAGGGGAGTTGGCGGTAGAGCAGCAGGTTAAGCGTAGGTGGCGTGAAGTGCAAGGACCAACTTAAGGTTCAAGCCCCGGCTCCCCACCTGCAGGGGAGTCACTTCACAAGCGGGGAAGCAGGTCTGCAAGTGTCTGTCTTTCTCTCCCCCTCTGTCTTCTCCTCTCTCCATTTCTCTCTATCCTATCCAACAACGACGACAACAATAAAACAACAAGGGCAACAAAAGGGAATAAATAAAATAAAATAAATAATAAATGAATACTTCTTTTAAAGTATATTTTAAAAAGATTTATGCAGGGGGGCTGGGCGGTAGCACAGTGGGTTAAGCGCACATGGTGCAAAGCACAAGGACTGGTGTAAAGATCTTGGTTTGAGCCCCTGGCTTCCCACCTGCAGGGGGGGGTCACTTCACAAGTGGTGAAGCAGGTCAGCAGGTGTCTATCTTTCTCTCCCCCTCTCTGTCTTCCCCTCCTCTCTCGATTTTTCTCTGTCCTATTCAACAACAATGACAATAATAACAACAAAAATAAAAAATAATAATAACAACAATAAACAATAAAGACAACAAAAGAGAAAAAAATAGCCTCCAGGAGCAGGGGATTCATAGTGCAGGCACTGAGCCCCAACGACAAACCTGGAGGCAAAATAAATAAATAAGTTTTAAAAATGTAAAAAAAAAAAGATGTATGCAGGACGGTTGAAATAGTTCACTTAAGTAGTATACTGCTTTGCCATGTGTTCAACCCAGGTTGTAGCCCAACCTCCACTGCATTGAAGGAATCTTTGGTGCTGTGGTCTCTCTCTCTCTCTCTCTCTCTCTCTCTCTCTCCTTCTCCCTCTCTCCCTCCCTCCCTTCTTCTTTCTCTCTCCCTCTGCCTCTCCTCTGTATCACTATTGAAAAAAAAAGATGAAAATATTGGTAGTTAATAGTCAGGGAGACTTACACACTGGAAAAAGTGTACGACTATCATAGCAGTAAGAAAACCATTACAGAGGGCTGGGTGGTAGCATACCGGGTCAAGTGCACATAGTTTGAAGCCCAAGGACCCACACAAAGATCTTGGTTTGAGCCTCCGGCTACCTACCTGCAGGGGGTCAATTCACAAGCAGTGAAGCAGGTCTGCAGGTGTCTGTCTTTCTCTCCACCTCTCTGTCTTTCCCTCGTCCTCTATCAATTTCTATCTGTCCGGTCCAACAACAATGATAACAGCAAGAACAACAATGAAAAAAAGATGGCCACCGGGAGCAGTGGTTTTGTAGTACAGGCATCAAACCCCAGCGATAACCCTGGAGGCAAGAAAAAAAGGAAAGAAAAGCACTGCAGATGAGCTTATTAAATATTTATCATATCTCTAGGGGCTCCTGTGGTGTGTATGGAATTATCATCACAACACTACACCTTATCTCCAGGGTTGTGAGTGGTCATTCCTGATAGGAAACATTATCTGAAGTATGTAAATCATCATTATTAATAAGCAGTCATTATTAAAACCATGCCCTAAATTATACGTACCTTAACTACTGACAACAGCTCATCTGCCTAAATGTTACGTGCCTAGCACTGCACTGGAGTGCATAGTGTTCTTTTTGTATGTACAACTTGATTTAAAGATTTCTTTATTAATGAGAGAGAGAACCAAAGCATCTCTCGGGCACATGCGATGCCAGGGATCAAATTCAGGACCTCATGCTTGTGAGTCCCAACGCTTTACCACTGTGCCACCTCCTGGGCTCTGTCTGAGCTTATTTAATGTTCATTGTCCCAAAAGCAGGTATTCTTCTTTTTTTAATTTTTATTTTATTTTTTATTTCTTTATTGAATGTTTTACATTCAACAGTAAATACAATAGTTTGTACATGCATAACATTCCCCAGTTTTCCATATAAAAATACAACCCCCACTAGGTCCTCTGTCATCTCCATTTTGGACCTGTATTCCCCCCCCACCCCGCACACCAGAGTCTTTTACTTCGGTGCAATACGCAAATTCCAGTTCAGGTTCTACTTGTGTTTTCTCTTCTGATCTTGTTTTTCAACTTCTGCCTGAGAGTAAGGTCATCCCATATTCATCCTTCTGTTTCTGACTTATTTCACTTAACATGAATTTTTCAAGGTCCATTCAAGATTGGTTGAAAATGGTGAAGTCACCATTTTTTATAACTGAGTAGTATTCCATTGTATATATGTATATATATACCAAAAACTAGCTCAGCCACTCATCTGTTGTTGGACACCTGGCTTACTTCCAGGTTTTGGTTATTACAAATTGTGCTGCTAAGAAAATATGTGTACACAGATCTTTTTGGATGGGTGTTTTGGGTTCCTTAGGATATATCCCCAGGAGAGGAATTGCAGGATCATAGGGAAGGTCCATTTCTAGCCTTCTGAGAGTTCTCCAGACTGTTCTCCACAGAGGTTGGACCAACTGACATTCCCACCAGCAGCACAGGAGGGTTCCTTTGACCCCACAACCTCTCCAGCATTTGCTGCTGCTACCATTTCTGATGTATGACATTCTCACAGGAGTGAAGTGGTATCTCATTGTTGTCTTTATTTGCATTTCTCTGACAATCAAAGACTTGGAGCATTTTTTCATGTGTTTCCAGGTCTTTTGGACTCTTCTGAGGTGAATATTCTGTCCATGTCCTCTCCCCATTTTTGGATGGGATTATTTGTTTTCTTGTTGTTGAGTTTGGCAAGCTCTTTATATATTTTGGTTATCAGCTTCTTGTCTGATGTATGACATGTAAAGATCTTCTCCCATTCTGTGAGGGGTCTCTTGGTTTGGGTATTGGTTTCTTTTGCTGTGCAGAAGCTTTTTAATTTGAGTTTTCCCATAGGTTTATGCTTGCCTTAGTCTTCTTTGTAATTTGGACTCATTTCATTGAAGATGTCTTTAAAATTTATGTGGAAAAGAGTTCTGCCAATATTTTCCTCTAAGTATCTGATAGTTTCTGGTCTAACATTCAAGTCTTGATCCACTTGTAACTTACTTTTGTTTTTGGTGAGATATAGTGGTTCAGTTTCATTCTTCTGCATGTTTCAACCCATTTTTTCCAACACCACTTGTTGAAGAGACTGCGATTTCCCCATTTAATAGTCTGGACACCTTTGTCAAAGATCAGATAGGTCAAGGATCATAGGTCTCTGCTGTTGTTTTCAGTATCTCTTAATCTCTTTTTGAGATCTCTTACTTCATTTTTAGTTGTCTCTAATTCATCCTGGATCTTGCTAATTCTGTCGTCAGCCTCATTCATTCTATTCTCTCTCCCCTCTACTGTTTTCTGGAGGTCATCTATTTTGTTACCCTGTTTGATACTGTTTTAGCTTGTTCAGCTAGTTGTGTTCTTAGCTCAGCTATTTCAGCTTTCAGCTCTCTAATAACCTTGAGATAATTAGTGTTTTCTTCCAGAGTTTCATTTATTGTTTCTGCGTTTCTGATGACAATTCTTTCAAACTCTTTAGTCACTCTTGTGATTATTTCCTTAATTAGTGTTTGGATGTTGACCTCATTATTTTGTGGTTCAACCTTTGGGGGGCTTTTAGCTGGACTCTTGTCCTGGTTCATTTCTCCAATATTTCTTCTTGTTGGTTTGACCATTTCATATAGTATGTTATGAGGTCCCTCTCAGTACTTTTCAAATTACTTATCACTCTTGCCTGGATTGACTTGTGTGTAAGTAAGGTACTTAAAAGGTTCACAGTTGTGGAAATTGACGGTTGTTTCAATATTATTTTAATCCCTGAGTTGGAGCACAGTGGCTTAAAAGCATCTTTTGTTTTTTTTTTTCTTCCCTGTAGGCTATGGGAGCCTGAGGGCTTTGAAACTATAATTAGGATTCTTAGCTTAATCACTGACTCCTGACCAAGAGATAAAGCAGGGTGTGGCAGAGATAATCCAGTGGTTATGCAAAGAGACTCCCGCAGCCCCATTGCTAGGCCATGGAGGTATAGGTCTTCTCCTGAGTTTCCTCGTTAGTTAGTTCTCTGTCCCCTGGTGTCAGCACAGGGCCTCCACTCCCTGCTGCTCCAGCTTCTGAGGGCAGTAGCAATAGAGACTCACAGTTGCATTTGGTGAGTGTTAAGGGAGTCCTCTCTTCCCATCAGCCGTCTTTTTGTTGGTGAAAGAGAAAGGAGGTGGTGTCTCAACTGGCAAATTGCTGGACTGTTACCATCTGCTTAATCTCTCTCTAGGCCCCTCTGTCCATGAGCCACACGTGTTTTCACTCACCGGTGATTTGGTGGGTTCCTGAAGTTGTTCTAGTCTTGTCTTGTTTCGGTCCCAGATGATCTCCTTTGGTATTCCTAGTTGACCTGGGAGAGGAGAGAAACAGGTGTTTTTCTTATTCCACTTTTACAAATGTGGAAATGAAGGCACAAATACGTGACATGATTTCCTCAAGGACAAAGAGCTAAAACATTGAAGGGGCAGGACTTGAATGCCAATGACCTGGCCTCTGTGTTCGTGTTCTTTGTCATGAGATCACATCACCATCTCTGATATCACAGAGTTATTGTTAGGAGGGTTTCATGTATTTTTGACCTAGAAAACTAAGAAGGTGGGGGGCCAGGCAGTGGTGCACCGGGTTAAGCACAAGGACCCCAGTCTAGCCCCCTGCTTCCCACCTGCAGGGAGGACGCTTCACAAGCAGCAAAGAAGGTCTTCAGGTGTCTCTCTTTCACTCTCCCTCTCTATCTCCCCCTCCTCTCTCAGTTTCTCTCTGTTCTATTCAATCAAATGGCCACCAGGAGCAGTGGATTTGTAGTGTAGACACCGAGCCCTAGTGATAACCCTGGAAGCAAAAAAAAAACAGGAGGGGTCAGGTGGTGGCACACCCAATGGAGCTCACCTGTTACAGTGCTTAAAGAGTCAGATTCAAGTCCTTAGCCCCCATCTGCAGGGGAGAAAGGTTCATGAGCAGTGAAGCAGCGCTGCAGTACTGCAGGTGTCTCTTTCTCCTCCTTTCTATCTTCCCCTCTCAATTTCTCTACCTTCTATTCTAATTTAATTTAAGTTAAAAAAAAAAAAAAGAAGAGTCAGTCGTTAGTGCAGCAGGTTAAGCGCACGTGGCGCAAAGCGCAAGGACCAGCGTAAGGATCCCAGTTCGAGCCCCTGGCTCCCCACCTGACGGGAAGTCGCTTCACAGGCAGTGAAGCAGGTCTGCAAGTGTCTATCTTTCTCTCCCCCTCTGTCTCCCCCTCCTCGGTCCATTTCTTTCTGTCCTATCCAACAACGACAACATCAATAACTACAACAATAAAACAACAAGGGCAACAAAAGGGAATAAATAAATAAATAAATAAATGTTTTAAAAAAGAAGCAAATACTGGGTCTTCACTGCTCCTGTATGACTTTTTCAGATAGAAAAAGAGAGACAGGGGAGTTGGGCAGTAGCGCAGCAGGTTAAGCGCAGGTGGCTCGAAGCGCAAGGACTGGCGTAAGGATCTCAGTTCAAGCCCCCGGCTCCCCATCTGCAGGGGAGTTGCTTCACAAGCAGTGAAGCAGGTCTTCAGGTATCTATCTTTCTCTCTCCCTCTCAGTCTTCCCCTCCTCTCTCCATTTCTCTCTGTCCTATCAAACAACGTCAGCAATAACAACAACAATAATAACTACAACAAGGGCAACAAAGGGTAATAAATACATAAATAAAAATATTTTTAAAAAAGAAGAAAGAGAGAGAGAGAGAAACAGAAGGAAAGAGGAAAGAACACCACAGCTTCAAAGCTTCCCACAGTGTGGTGAGGACCAGACTCAATCCTGGGTAGTTCACATACCAAAGCAGGTGTTCTATCCAAGTGAGCTATCTAAATCTGTCCCAAATGCACCCATGAGTTATCTCCCAATCCTAGCCCAGACCTCAGAAGGACTTCAGGTAGCGACTGTGTGGTCCTTTTTTTTTTTTTTTTTTTTTTACAGAGGGAGAGGTATTGGGACTCAGACAAAGGAAGGCCAGCCCCCATGGGGCACCTCTCCCAAGGCTGTCATTCCCACCTGCCTCTTCTCCCTGGTTGAGGTCCTCACTTGGACACTTGGGATGGGGCTCAATGCACTGTACTTGTGGTCATAATTTTTCTAGAAGAACGATGGGGAGATGTAGTAGGGCTAGGATCTGGATCAGGGTTAGAGAGCCTGCTGGGCGGCTCCAGCAGGGCTGGGGGGTGGCATTGTGAGCTGTTTAGGAATGGGGCTACAGTGGTGTTAGAGTTAGAGGGAGAGCTGTTCTTGCCTGTGTTAGTAGAGAAATCATTAATTTGAGGCTACCAAAAATCCAACAAACATTAATTAAATGAAAACGGTGTTTTATTGCCTTAGAGACAGTGCAAACACCCAGAAAAGAAATGTCCGTGAGGACTGCTTCCCCCACCCCTCACCTCCAGCCACTTTGTTTTGCTGCTTCTCCTTTTGCTGGTCCAGCCCTCCTGAGTCCTCTGTTCAGCTCAGCTCAGCTCAGCTCAGCTCAGTTCCACACTCCCAGATCCATCTGCATCTACTTCTCCAGCTTTTCCTCCATGCTACTGCTGCTGCCTGCTGCTGCTAGTCCAGTTTCTCCCTCCTTCCCAGTCCTTTGGCTCCTAATATTTATCTATTTTTAATTTTTGCTGTCAGGCTTATTGCCGTGGCTCGGTGCCAGCACTAGGAATCCACTGCTTCTGGCGGTCAGTTTTTCCCCTGTTTTTTCCCCTTCTATTTTGATAGGACAGAGAGCGGCTGAGAGGGGGGGATAAAGAGAAAGAGAGACACCTACAGACCTGTTTGACCTCTCATGAAGTACCCCCCACCTCCTAGCAAATGGGAAGCAGAGGCTTAAACCCAAGTCCTTGCACATAGCGACGTGTGTGTTCAACCCAGTGTGCCACTACCTTGCTCCATCTCCTGGTAGTTATGTCTGAGTCCAAAGTCAGATTCCAGGTCCCTCTTCTGTACAATCATTATTCTTCTTTTAGCTTGCTTTTTCTTTTCTTTGTTGCTTGGTACCAGGAATTCTGGGAAACATAGTTTTCTTTTCTTTTCTTTTTTTCCTGTTAAAATATTTTCTTTATTGGTGGACTGGCTAGACAGAGAGAAATCAAGAGGAAATGAAGAGATAGAGAGGGAGAAAGACACCGGCAGTCCTGCTCCACCCCTTGTGAAGCAGGCTCACTGGCTCTTACTGTAGCTGAAGAGGTGTTGTAATGGGAAAGCTCTGGGCTTAGAAGCTTGAGGAGGCTGGGAGTACGGATCGACCTGTCAATGCCCATGTTCAGCGGGGAAGCAGTCACAGAAGCCAGACCTCCCACCTTCTGCATCCTACAATGACCTTGGGTCCATACTCCCAGAGGGTTAAAGAATAGGAAAGCTATCAGGGGACTGGAGGGGATACAGATTTCTAGTGGTGGGAATTGTGTGGAGTTGTACCCCTCTTATCCTATGGTTTAGTCAATGTTTCCTTTTATAAATAAAAAAATTTAAAAAGTTAAAATTAAAAAAGAAAAAAAAAAGCTTGAGGTTCTGAGTTTTATCCCTGGTGTGGCATATGCCAGACGACCACTCTGGCACCTTTATTTGTCTGCCTGTCTCTTGTAAAAATGTACATGTATGGCCAGGTATTGAACTCAGGACCTCATACTTGAGAGTCCAATGCTTTATCCACTGAACCACCTCCTGGACCACAAATAATAATAACAATATTATTATTAATAATAATAGCCAATTTTATGTCATAAAATGTGTAAAAATTTGTATTTTTTTAAATTGCATTTCTTTTTTATTTTTTAAAATTTTTACATTTATTTATTTATTTTCCCCTTTGTTGTCCTTGTTGTTTAACATTGTTGTGGTGATTGATGTTGTCTTTGTTGGATAGGACAGAGAGAAATGGAGAGAGGAGGGGAAGACAGAGAAAGGGAGAGAAAGATAGACACCTGCAGACCTGCTTCATCGCCTGTGAAGCGACTCCCCTGCAGGTGGGGAGCCGGGTGCTCAAACTGGGATCCTTACGCCGGTCCTTGCACTTTGTGCCATGTGTGCTTGACTCACTGCACCACTGCCTGACTCCCAAATTGCATTTCTTTATTGAGGTGGGTAGAGACACAGGGAGAACCGGACCATTATTCTGGCCTCTGTGATGCCAGGGATCAAGCTTGGGACCTTGTGCTTTAAAGTCCAACATCCTATTCACTATGTTATCTCTCAAGCCACTATTTATTTTCGTCTTCTTTTTTAATTAGATAAGACAAATAGGAATTAGAGAGGAAGGGGAGATAGAGAGGAAGAGACAGAGAGTCACCTGCAGACATGCTTCACCGCTCATGAAGTTTCCCCCATGCAGGTGGGAGGGGGCTCAAACCCAAGTTCAAGTGCATGACAATGTGTGCTTAACCAGGTGCACCACCATCCAGTCCCATCAGGCCACTATTTATTTAAAAGAGACAGAGACAGAGACACACAGATATCAGAGTACTGCACTGCTCTGCTTTGGCGAAAGCAGTGCTAGGGGTTGAACCCAGGGCCTCATGCATACCTCACCCCCCTCTGCATTGATTCAAAGACCGCCCCCCACACACAGGATACATCCCAGACAGCACACAGGAACACTGCCTGCTGGGTGGAAGTTCTTTATTTCATCATCAGAGAGAGAAGACAGGAACAGGGAAGGGGAGTGAACACTGTGCGGGCGCCAGCTTCTGTCGGAGTCAGGACTCAGGCCATCCGATGGCGCAGGGAGCGCCAGGTGCACATGCCTGGCTCCCGGGGCAGGCAGGCCAGGTGGCGGCTCTGGAAACCCTTCTCTGAACCCTGGAGCAGCTGATCCGTCCACAGGCAGTGGGTGTCACTCTGCAGCTTGCAGGGGATGGAGGAGCAGGGGAACACCTGTAGGAGGAGAGGGAGACACACCTCTTAGGGCTGCCCCCCCCCGTCTGTTTAACAGAGCAAAACTCTCCCTTCCTCAACTAAAAGAAGAAAAATAATATTGAGAAGGGGCTGTGGATATAGCATAATGGTTCTGCAAAAAGTCTTTAGTGCCTGAGCCTCCAAAGTCCCAGGTTCAGTCTTTGGTACTACCATAAGCTAGAGCTGAGCAGTTTCCTGATTAGAGAAAAAAAAAAAAAAAAAAAGCGGGAGTCAGGCGGTAGCACAGCAGGTTAAGCGCACGCACGTGGTGCAAAGCGCAAAGACCGGCGTCAGGATCCCAGTTGGAGCCCCCGGCTCCCCACCTGCAGGGGAGTCGCTTCACAGGCGGTGAAGCAGGTCTGCAGGTGTCTATCTTTCTCTCCCCCTCTCTTTCTTCCCCTCCTCTCTCCATTTCTCTCTGTCCTAGCCAACAACGATGACATCAACAACAAGGGCAACAAAAAGGGAATAAATTAAATAAATAAATATTTGTTAAAAAGTGGCCTAGGAAGTGATGCAATGGATAGAGTGAGCGCTGAGCTGTCATTGCATGTGCCAGAGCGATGCTATGGTCCTCTCTTTCCCTCTCTCATTATGCAGTAAGTAAGTCTTAAAGAAATAAAATAAGTTTTTGACTTTATTTTACTTGCTAGAACAGAGAGAAATTGAGATTGGAGGGGGAGATAGAGAAGGAGAGAGACAGAGAGACATCTGCAGCCCTGCTTCACCACTTGTGAAGCTTTCTCCCTGCAGAGAGGGACTGGGGACTTGAACCTGGGTCCTTGTGCATGATAATATGTGCAATTAACCAGGTGTGCCACCATACGGCCCTAAATAAGTTTCTTCTGTTTTAATGAGTGAGTGAGTGAGAGAGAGAGAGAGATGCCAACCAGTGTGCTGGATTGCTCTGCTTTGGCACAGGCAATGCCGGGGATTGAACCTAGGGCCCCATGCATGCAAGTTCTGTGCTCTACCAGATGAACCACATGCCTCGTCACCCCTCCTCCACTTTCTTTTGTTTTTTTACCAGAGCACTGCTCTGCTCTGGCTTGTGGTGGTGTGGGGGATTGAATCTGGGTCTTTGAGCCTCAAGCATGAGAGATTCTTTGTATAACTATTATGCTATCTACCCCCGCCCTCTCCTCCACTTTCAGTGGTGATGAGACTTGGTGTCACTCCACTTGGGTACAGACTCAGGAACCCTTCCCATAGGCAGGTGTGCATGTGTGTGTGCATGTGCGTGTGTGTGTTGACTCACTGGACTCTGTGAGGTGACAGTGAATCACCAATTTAATTGGTGTCCTAGGTGGTAATTGGCACTAGTAGTGGGGAGGTGGGCAGACAGACAGACAGACAGGCTTCCTGGGGAATGAACAGCCCATAAGATGGGGAACAAAGGGTCCTAGTGGGAGACAGCTGGCTGGTGAAGAGATGAAGCATGGGGTGGGGAGGGAGAGTCCAACCGACTCAGTGAAGGTCTCTGGACCCTCAGGGAACAGTCTTGGGGACAGGGGGAAAAAAAGGCCATGGCTGGAACACGCCCTCATGAGCGAGATAGTATGAGGTGAAGAGCAACATGCCCAGGAGCTGGTGGTGTCAGCAGATTTGAGGAACGTTCCAGAAACCCCTTGGGATGGGGGCAGGGAGAGGGAAAGAGCGATCTGCAGGCCTTGAGGAGGAGAGCAGGAAACAGCCAGGATGCAGAGGACAGCCAGTCTTTAGGTAGCAGATTCAAAGCAAAGCCCTGGTCAGACTTTCCAGGGCAGTGGTCCTGGGTTTGAGAGACCAGCCTTAGGGTTCCAGGAGGGGCAGGGAGTAGGGGCAAGGCTAGCCAGAGGAAGTCAGAACCAAACCATGGTTGGGGAAGATGCCCGAGGCAAGGCCCAGGCACTCACTGTGCATTCCTTGCAGCCCTCAGAGTAGGCTTTGGTAAAGCCCCGGCGCTGGGAAGAGCTCAGGCTGTTCCAAGGGGCCACAAAACTGCAGGTGGTGATGTGCAGGTGGCCCTTCCACAATTGTCCTGTGAGGAGGAAGGGGGTGGTATGGAGCAGGCAACTCCCTGGCTGATCCAGGGGGCAGGGCATCCTGGGAGCAAAGACCCTACCACCCCTATCTCTCTCTCTCTCTCTCTCTGATTTTTTTCACACTTTATTTTATTTGATAGGACAGAGAAAATTTGAGAAGGAAGGAGGATAGAGAGGGAGACAGAGAGACAGAGAGACATCTGCAACACTGCTTCACCACTCATGAAGCTTCCCCTCTGCAAGTGTGGACCAGAGGCTTGAACATGGGTCCTTTCGCATAGTGGTGTGTGTGCTTAACTTGGTGTGCCACCACCCAGCCCCCTTATTTTTTTATATTCATTTACTTGTTTTTAGATAGAGAAATAGGAAGGTGGGAGGGAGAGAGAGAGAGAAAGAGAGAGGCCAAGACCACAGCACCAAAGCTTCCTTCAATGCACTGGGGGTCAGGCTCGAACATGGGCTGTGCACATGACAAAGCAGCACGGTATCTGAGTGAGATATTTCACTGTCCTGTCCCCCCCCCCCCCAGCCCTTCTGAAAAGTGGAGATTGGGGTCTTTTTTTTCCCATAGGGTCCAGGCATTTGGAGTCCCACCCGGTCCCAGTCCTGGCTACACCACCAGGGGGCGGGCTCAGCCTCACCAGCGACAAGGAACTCCTCACTGCGGTTCTGGGAGTTGTGGAAGTAGCCGCAGACACTCTCCATGGCAGGGGTGTAGACAAACCGGATGTCAGGGGCATCCCCCAGGGCTTGGAAGCCTTTGAACATCTGTCAGTGGATGAGAGAGAAGTGTCTAGCTGCCATGGTCCTCCCATTCCTCCTCCCACTCCACCTTCTTCCCTGAAGTTTCATTTCTCAGTCAGCTTTGCGGGAACTGGGATCCAGAGGCAGGAAGGCGTTAGGGATTGTAGGGTGGGGGTGGGAGGAAGAAGAAGGGCAGAAAGAATAATACCTTGGTCATCTTGATTTCATAACGCTGGTATAAGGCAGTCTGGTTGACTTCTGTGGTTCCCACAAACTTGGCTTTGATGACTATAGAGGGGAAGGGGAGGGGGAGGATGAGTCAGACGAACTGCATGTGCCAATCAAACCAAATGCTCACAATGCTCACACTAGCAAAGCACATGCTTCAATAAGTATTCGTAGGTATTCACAGGGGAGCGAGTGTGAGAGAACCGGAGCGTCACTCTGGCACATGCAATGCCTTGACTCAAACTTAGGACTCCATTGCTTGAGAATCCACTGCTAGATCTATTCCACCCCCTTCCTTCATGTTATTCATTGTCTGTTCACTCCAGAGAGCTTTTGGAGTATCTTCTATGCATGCCAGGCACAGTTCTGAATGTTAGGGACACAGTGAACAAGTTACAAGTTACAGAAAACCCTCCCCTTGTGGTGTTCAAAGTCTCACCAGGAAGAGGGAGATGAAATATGAGCAAAATCAGCAAGTCTGACTGAGAAGGTTAGAAGGTAATAAGTTGGGAGTCGGGCGGTAGCGCAGTGGGTTAAGCACACGTGGTGCAAAGTGAAAGGACCGGCATAAAGATCCCGGTTCGAGCCCCCAGCTCCCCACATGCAGGGGAGTCACTTCACAGGCGATGAAGCAGGTCTGCAGGTGTCTCTCTTTCTCTCCCCCTCTGTCCTATCTAACAACGATGACATAAACAACAATAACTACAAAAAAAGGGCAACAAAAAGGGGAAAATAAATATAAATAAATATTTTTAAAACTTTTTTTAAAGAAGGTAGTAAGTTGGGCTGGGGAGAAAGCGTAGTGATTCTGAGGCTCTGAGACCCCAGGTTCAATCCCCAGTACCACCATAAGCCAGAGCTGAACAGTACTCTGGCGAAAAATAAATAAATAAATAAATAAATGCAGCAACACAGTGGAGGAAGCATTGAACTCTCAAGCGTGAGGTTCCAAATTTGATCCCGGACATCACATGTGCCAGAATGATGCTCTGCTTTTCTCTTTCCCTCTCTCCCTCTTCTATCTCTCTCTCTCTCTCTCTCTCTCTCACACACACACACACACACACATCTCATTAATGATAGATAAATCTTTCAAAAATAATAAGAGGAAGAGGAAGGCATAATGGGGAATTTCAGAGCTGGGTAAGGCAACTCAAGAATAGCAGGGAACATTTGAGGCAGCCACCCACTGGCAGAGGGAAAAGCCAGTACAGCCAGTGCAGGGCTACAAGGGGCAGACTCACCGAGGTCAGAGTTGCAGAAGGCTGTCTGGGGGTGAGATGGGACACAGGTGCAGGCCCTGCTGGAGGCTGTCAGCCACAGCAACATCAGAATGCCGGAGACCAGGGGTGCAAAGGGGGCCATGGTGAGTTCTGCAGAGGTGGAGAGGAGGGTTCAGGCACTCCCACCCCTGCAGCCCACCCTCCTCTAACAGCCTGCAGCAATGAGGGGTGACTACACTGAAGCTCAAGGATTTCCTAAAATCCATATTGATAGGGAGGGAGGGAGGAATAGAGCATTACTCTGACACATGGGATGCCAGGGATCAGACTCTAGAACCTTACGCTTGACAGTCCAATGTGTTTTATCCACTATGCCACCTCCCAGACTTTGGGGGTGGGGTGTTAAGGGATTTGAGGATTTGAAAAGCTCAGCTGCGGAGGTGGGGGGGGAGGGGCTGAGAGTTTAGGAATTGTGGAGTTTGCACAATGGAGAGTGGGGAAGTTAGGGGGAGTCTTAGGGGCTGTGGTATTTGATGTTAAGGGAAGAGCTGAGGGAGTTTGAGGATTCAGGGCAGTCTGAGAAAGTTGAGGAGTTTGAGGTGAGGAATTGGGGGTTGGAGGTGCCTGAGGCTGAGAGTTTTAACGTTGCATATATAATCATTGGAGATGGGAGGGTTTAGGGACTCTGAGGTATTTGCAAGAGGTTGGGAGTTGAGGAAGGTTGAGGTGCCTGAGGCATGTGAGAGCAGAGCTGGCTCCCTCTTCCATGGGAGCGTGTTTGAAAGTTTAGTTAGTGTGGGGTTTGGGGGAGTCTGGGGGAACTGCAGTAGTTCAGAGGGAGAGCATCTGGGAGGCAATGGGAGTGGGTCAGAGGTGTCTGTTATTAGGTGCTCATGGACTTGGGAGAGTTGGGAATGGGTGCCAGAGTCCAAAGGAGTTTGGGGTGTTAGGTTTGTGGGGTTCAGTCCCGTCCTCTCCACCCTCTCTCCCTTCTCCAGCCCAGGGACCTGGTACCCACCACCCAGCTTGGTTGGCCAGGTGCCGGTCAAGCCAGCTCTAGCCCCATCCCAGGCACTGCAGCCTTCCCCAGTCGCCCCCGACCTACCTCTGCCAGCGGGGTCTGCAGACGATGGCGATGGCGGCAGGGCCTGGCGGCAGAGGCTAAATGTCCACCCCTCAAGGGGCGGGGGCGGTGGTGCGGAAACCACAGGCCTCCAGGCTTCCTGGACGCATTACTCATCCGCCCACCATCAGGGGAGGCCAAGAGGCGGGCTGAGGGCGCTTTGCCCTCCTTCTCGCCCTCTCTGTGGGCCTCCCAGGTCTCCCGCATCTGGCGCCAGGCCTTCCAGGCAGCTTCTAGTGGAGTGCTGACAGGCTCCCTGTCCCTGCTGCCTTGCCTGCAGTCTCCAAAGTCTACTCACTGGCATCTCTCTAGCTCCCAGAGGCTGAGGCCTGATTCTGTGCCTTCCTGCCACAAAGAATTCTTGTGCACCTCCTTCTGTCTGTCACACAGGCACACGCACACGCACACACACACACACACACACACCTACCTGCCTTGCTCTTGGCAGATCTGACAATATTCTGGCAAAGGACTAAAAGAGACGGAGAGGAAACCAAATTAAAGTAGCAACCATGGAAGGAAAGGGCCAGGGAGACAGCATAATGGGTCTGCAAAGAATTCTCATGCCTGAAGCTCCAAGGTCTTGGGTTCAACCCCCAGCACCACCATAAGCCAGAGCTGAGCAGTGTTCTGGGAGGGGGGGGGAGGACTGGTGATGGAGCAGACAGTGGTGCACCTGGTAAAGTGCTCAAGGACCCGGGTTCAAGCCCCTGGTCCCCACCTGCAGGGGGAAAGCTTCATTAGTGGTGAAGTAGAACTGCAGGTGTCTCAGAGGTGGAGGTAAAGCAAATGGTAATGGTTATGCAAATGCCTGAGGCTCTTAAGTCCCAGGTTCAATCCCCCACACCGCCAAAGCCAGAGCTGAGCAGTACTCTGGTAATAATAATTTTAAAAAAAGAGAACTGCAGGTGTCTCTCTGTCTCTCTCCCTATCTTCCCCCTCACATCTCAATTTCTCTGTCTCTATCCAGTAAATAAATAATAATTAAGAAAAAGAGAAGGGCTGGTGAAATAGCGCACTTGGATAGTGCTCTGCTTTGCCTTGTGCTTAGCCCAAGTTCGAGCCCTGCCCCCACTGCATTGAAGGAAGCTTCATTGCTGTAGTCTTTTTCACTCTCTGCCTCTCTACCTTTCTGTATCTACAAAATAAATAAATAAATAAATAAATAAATAAAGGAGTGATAAACAGTGGAAAGTGATAAGGCAGTCGAATGGAGGAAGAATATGATGTGGAGAAACTGAGGCATGGAGTAGTTGAATAGCTTGTCTAAGATCATAGCTAATAAGTGTCAGAACTGGAACTTGAACCCAGGTGACCTGAAGTAGGAGTCTGGGTCAGAGCCCCTCTAAAAGGTGCAGTGGGGTAGAGAGAGAGCACACGGGGTCAGGTGCCTACCATGTACAGATACAAGGCCAGGCACCATATGGAAGGTGCCATGGCCATAGAGGAAGCTTCTGTGCTATAGTGTCTCTCCCTCTCTGTGTGTTCTTTTTTTTATATTTATTTATTCCCTTTTGTTGCCCTTTTTTTGTTTGTTTGTTTTTGTTGTAGTTATTATTGTTGTTGTCATTGTTGGATAGGACAGACAGAAATGGAGAGAGGAGGGGAAGACAGAGAGGGGGAGTGAAAGACACCTGCAGACCTGCTTTACCACCCATGGAGTGACTCCCCTGCAGGTGGGGAGCTGGGAACTCAAACCAGGATCCTTACACTGGTCCTTGCACTTTGTGCCACCTGCGCTTAACTGGCTACGCTACCACCTGACTCCCCTCTCTCTGTGTTCTAAGACTCCCCCCACCACCCAGGGCACTGACTTACGGTGGTGTCAGGGATTGAACCTAAGACCTCAGAGCCTTGGAGCCTCAGGCATAAATCTTATTTTTAGATCTTTTTTTTTCTTTTCATTCAGTAAGGTGGAGAGAAATTGAGAGGGGAGGGAGAGACAGAGAAGCAGGAAGAAAGAAAAGAAAAGAAAGAGAGAGAGAGAGAGACCTGCAGACCTGCTTCATTGCTAGTGAAGCATCCTTGCTGAAGGTGGGGAGCAGAGGCTCGAACCAGGGTCCTTGCATGGATCCTTGTACTTAGTACTATGTGTACTTAACTGGGTGCACCACTGCCCAGTCTTCCCTCCCCCCGAGACTGACTGATTTATTTATGAAAGAGAGGGAAAGAGAACCAGAACATCACTCTGGCAAATGCTCTGCCAGAGATCAAACTTGAGACCTCTTGTTTGAGATTCCAGTACCTTTTTATTTATTTAAACCAGAACACTGCTCAGCTCTGGCTTCTGATAGCACTGGGATTGAACTTGAGACCTCAGAGCTTCAGGCATGAAAGTCTTTGGCAAAACTATTACGCTCCCGGGAGTCGGGTGGTAGCACAGTAGGTTAAGCTCAGGTGGCACAAAGCTCAAGGACCTGCGTTAAGGATCCCGGTTCAAGCCCCTGGCTCCCCATCTGCAGGGGCGTCGCTTCAAATGCGGTGAAGCAGGTCTGCAGGTGTCTTATCTTTCTCTCCCCCTCTCTGTCTTCCCCTCTTCTCTCCATTTCTCTCTGTCCTATCTAACCACGACGACATCAATAACAACAAGAATAATAACTACAACAATAAAAAACAAGGGCAACAAAAGGAAATAAATAAATAAATAAAAATAAACTATTATGCTACCTCCTCAGTCCAGTGCTTCATCCACTGGGACACCTCTCTGGGTGGCTTCAGTCCCACATGAGAGATTTGCATAACCATTATGATATCTCCTGGGCCCTCTCTGTCACTTTACCTAAGTGAAAGATGTGACCCATTATGAGTGGTGAAATTGCACATGTGGGAGACAGATAGGCAGCATTTCTATACAATATGGACACTCAGTCTCACTGAGCACACAACACAGACTCTTTTACTGAGAGTTCCCAGTAAGCTTTGAAGGTGAATGACAGCCATTTCACAGATGAGGACAGGAAAGTTGGAAAAGGATTGAAGACCTCTCCTAGTATCGCAGACCAAGCAAGGCTGGGCTTTGAACCTAGGCTAGCCAGCACCAGGATGGGGGTAAAAGTCCTAGTCAGGGGGGCGGTGGAGAGTGCCCAAGAATCAGTAAGTGTTGGGTGGGAGGGGGGGAGTTGAGCAGTGGTGAGGTAGGTCAGTGAGTCAGTGGCAAACCAGTACTCTCCCATCCTGTCCTACCCCTTCCCCAGCAGCCTTCCCACGCCTTGGCCCCTGACAGTGGGGAGTAGAATGAGGCAACACTGCCCACCAACTTCCAGATGCTTCCAGAATCTTCCCAGAGATCCTGGGAAAGGACTGTGAGCATTGATTAACATCCTTCCTGGGCTGATAGCAGTGATAACAACAGCTACCGATGAGCATGTTCTATAAACTGGGTCCCCCAAAGTCTTGGTGCAAATCAGCCCATTCAGCCCCCACTGCTCCCCTTGCTAGCTGAGCTTGATTAGCCCAAGCAGGTCAGCCTGATCAGCAGTCATGGACAAACAGACAGAAAGGCACATACAGTATCAGTGCTTACTGGTCCAAGCACTGCTCTAAGATCTTTGTAAATATTCTGTCACTCAGTCCAGCCCCACCGGCTCGTTAGTCAGCACTGGCAAATGCAGGGCTGTCAACTCCATAGTCTTTGCTGCCAAGTTCTGAGGCTTGAGGATTGACGCTTCCGGCGTGACGGCTACTGCGTTAAGTGTCCTTCCTGAAAGAGCCAGCCGGGTTCTCACGAAATCACTGTGAGTTAGAGACTGTCCGTTGTCTTTTTGTACAGATAAGGAAACAGAGACACACAGAGGGATGGAATGACCTGTCCAGGAATGAGAGTGAAGAAATCATCCTGATGTGAGAGCTGTCAAAGGGGAGGAGGGCATAAACTAGAATATCAGTGGATTGTGAAAGCAGGGGAGTGAGAGTGAATGAGATGGGCTGAGTAAGTCAGGGCGGCCCAGCCCAAGGAGAAGTGGACAAAGAAAGGAAAGTCCTGTGGCTACCCTGCTTCTGACGCCAGCTCTGTGACTCTGGAATCTTAGTCAGCATTGCTGGCTGTCTGCTCTGTGAGGGGTTGTGTGGAGCTGGGTTAGTGCACAGGTCTTGAAACTGGTGGGCTTCCAGGGATGGGTGTCAAGGTGTGTGACCATTTGAGGTACGGGGTATGTGTGTGTGTGTGTGTGTGTGTGTGTGTGTGTGTGTGTGTGTGTGTGTGTGTGTGTGTGAAAAAGTCAAGAACTCTGCTGGTAAGTGCCAAATGAACACCTGACAGTCACCACAGCACACCAGGTGCTTGGACTTAATTGTCCCCATAGTGCAGATGAGGAAACTGAGGCCCAGAGGAGGTTTAAGAGACTTGCCTCAGGCAACTTTGAGATGGTGCAGTGGCTAGAGCTTTGTACTTCAAAGAATGAGTTTCTGGGGTTTCATCCCCAATCACGGCAGTGATTCAGAGTGATGCTGTGGTTCTTGATCTCATTAATAAAAGCTTTAAAAGAAAAATAAGTAATGAAATGAATAAATAGAGTACTTGTGACCTGGAAGGTGACTGAATGGATAAGGTGTTGGACTCTCAAGCATGGGGTCCTGAGTTTGATCCCCAGTATCTCATGTGCTAGAGGATACTCTGGCCTATGTTGCCGCCGCCGCCGCCTCCGCCTCCTCCTCCTCCTCCTCCTCCTCTTCCTCCTCCTCCTCCCATTAAGAAATAAATGGAGTGATCCGGGAGGTGGCACAATGGATAAAGCACTAAACTCTTAAGCATGAGGGCCCGAGTTCAACCCCCAGCAGCACATATACTGGTGTGATGTCTGGTTCTTTTTCTCTTCTCCTATCATTCTCATTAATAAATAAAATATTTTTTAAAAAGAAAGAAATGGAATCTTAAAAAATAGAATAGTTTGCCTCTCTCTTTCCCTAAAAAATAAATAAATATAATAGAATAGTTGTGACTTGGGAGGTAGTGCAGTCAGTGGATAAAGTACTGGACTTTCAAGCATTAGGTCCTGAGTTCCATCCCCCTCATCACATATGCCTGAGTGGCATTCTCATTCTCTTTCACCTTCTCTCCATTTCATGCTAATAAATAAACGAAAAGAAAGAAAAAGAATATTGGTCAGAGAGATAGCATAGCGGTCAAGTAAAAGATCTATTTTAGTGCTAAGGATCCAAAGTCCCAGGTTCAATACCTGTCAACACCATAAATGAAAGCTGAGCAGTGCTCTGGAGTCAGTCAGTCTCACTCTCTCTTTGTGTGTGTGTGTGTCTTTCTATCTTTTGCTCATTAAATTAAAATAAGTATACTCTTTACTTATTTATTTTTATTGTCTTTATTTATTTATTGGATAGAGACAGCCAGAAATCGAGAGGGAAGGGAGTGGGAGAGAGAGAGAGAGAAAGAGAGAGAGAGAGACCTGCAGACTTGCTTCACCACTTGTGAAACTTTCCCCCCTACAGGTGGGGACTGGGGGCTTAAACCTGGATCCTTGCACATTGTAACATGTGCGCTCAACCAGGTGCACTGCCACCTGGCCCCAAATTAAATATTTTTTTAAAAGAATACTTGGAGCCTGGGAGGTGGTACAATAGGTAGTGTTAGACTCTCAAGCATGAGGTCCTGAGTTTGATTCCCAACAGTGAATGTGCCAGTGATGCTCTACTTCTGTGTCTCTCCTTTTTTCTCCCACACAGAAGTAAGTAAATCTTAATAAAAATAAAAAGACTAAAATTATGAGGGGCGCTAGAGGGAAGGAGAGAGAGAAACAAAGAGGTAGAGAGAGGGAGAGGGCGAGAGAGAGGGAGGATCCTGAGAGACCTGCTCAACCTTAGGAAAAGGAGAGATCAAAATTTAAACCTGGGGCTTAGAGATAACTCACTATTAGAGGAACCAGGTTTGAGGAACAGCTGCATGAGGGAAGCTTTATAATGGTGGAACAATACTGTGGTGTCTCTTTCACTCTCTCCATTAAAAAAAAAAGTTCACTGAGAGCAGAGGAGTCATGTAAAAACCCTGGTGACTAAAATTTCTTTAAAAATTTCAAATCTAAGGTTCTCCTAGAATGCTCACACATACTCTCGCTTGCTCGCACGCACACAGTGATGAAGGGTTTAAGCAGAGGCTGGAAACTGGAAACCTGGTGTGTGTGTGTGTGTGTGTGTGTGTGTGTGTGTGTGTGTGTCCGTCCCTGGCTGTCCGTGCCTGGGTTGCGTATTACCCTGTGTGTTTTCTGTCTCCTTTTGGGCTTGTGTGTCTGAACCTGCCCCACAAATAGAGGCCACATGTGTGACTGCAGAATGCCGCTGCCCCTGCCCCCCCCCCCCCCCCCCCCGTGTGTGTGGTGCCTGGAGATAACGTCACCCGCAGCAGCGTCTGTATCTCTCCCCTGGAACACAAACCAGAGGAGCCAGTGGGCCCCGTCCCAGCAGTGAGTGCCTTGCAATGACGCCAGGCATTTGGGAAATGAGGAAGGGGGGGGGGGGTGGCGACTGGAGGAGGGCGAGGCTTGAAGGTCAATCAGTCTCACCCCGAGAGCCTGCGGACTTCCTGTGCCTGTCGGGAACCGCCACCGCCCAGCAGCCCCTCCGGGAAGGGAATGCCATCTTTGCCCTCTATGGACAATGCACTGCTGGGATACTGAACATCTGTGACCTGGTGGGGCCAGGCTCAGTCTGCTGGCAGAGTCACACCCAGTCCAGGAGTGGTGTTTATCTGCTTAGGAGCATCCTGTGACAGAACATGAGATCAAATGCTGTGTGTCCCCAGGCCAGACTTCTTTCATTCGTGATTTAATAATGGCTTACAAGATTTTAAGAGGAGGCCGGTGGTGGCTCACCTGGTTGAGCGCACACATTCCAGTGCTCAAGGACCCGGGTTCAAACTTCTGGTCCTCCCCACCCCTGCAGGGAGAGAAGCTTCAGGAGGGGTGAAGCAGTGTTGTAAATGTCTCTCTTCCCCTTTCCTCTCAAATTTTCTGTCTCCATCCAAGAAAACTCAGCAACAGTAACAGTATTAGATTACAGGGGCCCACCTGCAGGGGGGAAAGCTTCACAAGCGGTGAAGCAGTGTTGCAGGAGTCTCTCTCTCTCTCTCTCTCTCTCTCTCTGATCTATCCCCCCTCTCAATTTCTTTCTGTCCTAACAAATTAAATAAATAAAGTTAAAAAGGATTACGGGGTAGAGCTCCACACTGCACCCACCAACGCAGTTCTGTGTCCCCATCCCACCAACTCCCAACCTCCATAGTTCTCACAAAGTCTTAGAGACAGTTTGGTTAGTCCTTTTTTAATTTTCAAATTTTTCTTGCAAGTTTATGTATTTCAGTTCCTTTTTTTTTTTCTTTCTTTTGCCTCCAGGGTTATCTCTGGGGCTCGGTGCCAGCGCTGTGAATCCACTGCTCCTGGAGGCCATTTTTTTCTGTTTTATCGGATAGGACAGAGAGAAATTGAGAGGGGAGGGGGAAAGTAGGGGGGAGAGACAGAGAGATACCTGCAGACCTGCTTCACCACTTGTGAACTGACCCCCCCCCCCCCGCAGGTGGGGAGCCAGGGGATCAAACCAGGATCCTTATGCAGGTTTTTGCGCTTCCTACTATGTGCGCTTAACCCAGTGCACCACCACCCGGTCCCTATGTATTTCTGTTCTCTGTGTTCCACAAAGTTGTCTTTCACCTCCTTGCTGGGTTCACTGAGCAGCAGCATCTCCAGTTCCCTCCCTGAAGGACGAACTATCATTGTTTTGTCCGTTTGTTTTTGTTTATATGCCACAAAGATTATCACGGGGGCTCAGTACCGGCACAAGGAATCCACCACCCTTGGTGGCCATGTTTTCCTTTCTTTTTATTTGCTAGAGAGAAATTGAGAGGGGAGGGGAAGACAGAGATAGAAAATATATAGAGATAGAAAGAGAGAAAGAACAAGAGAGATACCTGCAGCATAGCTTCACCATTCTTGAAACCTTCCTCCCTGCAGATGGGGTCCAGGGGCTTGAAACCAGGTCCTTGTGCATGGTACCATGTGACATTACCATGTGTGCCACTGCCTGCCTCCAATCATCTTTTTTTAATTGGAGAGTAGTAATCCATTGAAAACATGTCCCATTACTTCTTTGAGGGGACATATACACGGCTATGTTCACAGCTGCATTATTCACAACGGCCTAAATGCTCATCAACAGATGACTGGCTAAAGAAATTATAGGGTGGTGGGGCCAGGCAGTGGTACACCTGGCTAAGTGCACATATTTCCATGCATAAGGACCTGGGTTCAAGCCCCAGTCCCTACCTGTGGGGGAAAAGCTTGATGATTGGTGAAGCAGTACTGTTTCGCTATGACTCCTTCTCTATTTCTCCCTCCCTCTGGATTTCTCTCTGTTCTATCAAATAAAAATAAAGTTAAAAATTGTAGGATGGCCCAGGAGATAACACAGTGGATAAAGCATTGGATTCTGAAGTATGACTTCCTGAGCTTGCTTCTTGGTATCACATGTGCTAGAGTGATGCTCTGGTTCTCTTTCTTCTCTTCTTCCTCCTTCTCATTTCCATCTCATCTTCTCTCTCATTAACAAAAAAAAAAAATCTTTAGAGGACTAAGTGGTGGTGCATTTGGTAGAGCATATTTGTTACAAGGCTAAGGACCCAAGTTCAAGCCCCCAGCCCCCATTCGCAAGAGTGAAGCTTCACAAGCAAGTAGTGAAGCCGTGTTGCAGGTGTCTTTCTCTCAACCTCTCTTCCACTTACCTCTCAGTTTCTCTGTCTCTATCCCAAAATGTAATATAGATAGATACATATAGATAGATAGTAAATCTTGAAGGAAAAAATCTAGGCAAGACTTTTTGTGTGCCCAAGAGTATGATGTGAGTTTCTGTTAGGAGTCTCTGGCTGTGTGAAGACCTAGGCGTGTGGATACCTCTGTGTGGGTAGGTATTTTTTTTGTTGTGCACATACCTTGTAGTGTTGTCTGTGTGTCTGTTAATGTTGGATATATGTCTTTGAGGGCCGTCTATCTCCAGCTCCAATCTGTATGGGTGAACTTTTGTGCCGTGTGTGTGTGTGTGTGTGTGTGTGTGTGTGTGTTTTCAAAGGTATTCACTTTGTATCTGAGAACACCTATCTGTATGAATGGTTGTGTGAGTTTCTGTGCTCCAGAGCCCAAGTGTTGGTTGTGGGTCTTTCCACTCCTGGGCTTGGATGTGTAGGTTGAGCCCTGGGAGTTTGTCTGTGTACCTAGGGTGTGTGTGTGTGTGTGTGTGTGTGTGTGTGTGTGTGTCTGTGGACAAGGCTCACACACAAGGCCTGGCTCAGGAGTCCAGTTGCTACATTCTCACCTCACACTCCCATGCACGCATAGGCATGCATTCACTTCTCATCCATCCGTGTCAGTACAAACTTTCCCCTTTCCTGAAATCCCCTACCCTTATATGATGCCTCTCTGCCTGAGAGATCAGGGTCAGGAAGCCTGGGGCTTGGAAGTGATGGGAGAACAGGCAGGCAAGACTCTGGGTTCAGTCCTGGTCTTAGAGGCACAATGTGACCCTCCCCATCTCCACTTAGCCAGTGTCTGCCTGTCTCAGACCCCCACTTCTGAAAAATGGCTGACCTGCTGGTCAGGCTTCCGCCCAGCACCAACCCTGCCCTGACCACACTGTGCCTTTCCACCCTACCAGCTCAGCAGCACAACATACCCTGTGGTTGTGAAGATGGGGCATGCACACTCTGGGATGGGCAAGGTGAGTCCCCACGTGGGGTGTGCACATGTGTGTCTGTACATGGTGCATGTGCCTGACACGGGGCTTCTGTCTCTGCCTGTAGATGTGTGTCATTCACCATGCATCAATGATTCAGTACGATGGCATGTCTTCCTATGTCTGCCCCACACTCCGTTTGTTTTGTTGGCCTGGTTTTGTGTCCTGTCACTTTGTGTGTCCAGCATTGTGTCTGTATGCCTGCATGTCTTTGTTCAAGAGTCTTGGCTTGGGGTCCTGTGTGCTTTCTGTCCATCTAAGTTGGTCTCTGTGTATGTAGCAAGGGGGCCTGTAACTTGTATGTTCCTCTCTGTCTGTCTATCTATGTGTCGCGTGTACAGCTGACTTTGTGTCTGGGTGCCCATATGTGTACTCCGTAGAGGCACACCATTGTCCCACAGCTTCACTGACAGATACATTACACGCCACACACCCATGAAAAGTGGCCAGGTCTGTGCCTTTTAGTATATCCAAAGAGTCACAAACACCCAATGTTGTATCTGTGTGAACGTGTAAATGCCAAGGGGCTCAGAATCGTGCATGGTGGCTGCCTGGGTGTGTCCACCAAATTTCCACGTCCTCAGCTCAGCTATGTCATCTGTGTGTGCCCCTGCCCTGAGGGGTGCACCCCACTGCCCACTGCTGCCCCCTTCTGACTGGACCTTGCGCTTGCCCCCCCCAGGTCAAAGTGGACAACCAGCATGACTTCCAGGACATTGCCAGCGTGGTGGCACTGACCAAAACCTATGCCACTGCTGAGCCCTTCATTGACGCCAAATACGATGTGCGTGTCCAGAAGATTGGGCAGAACTACAAGGCCTACATGTGAGTGAAGAGGCCACAGTCACAGGGAAGGGGCTGCCCGCTCTGCCTTACCCTGTGCTGCCTGGGACCCCAAAACATCTTTCCTCTCATCCTCCCCTTCCCCAGGAGGACATCCGTGTCAGGGAACTGGAAGACCAACACTGGCTCGGCAATGCTGGAGCAGATTGCTATGTCTGACAGGTGGGTGGCTAAAGTGAGAGGGGGCAAGGCATGAAGAGAGAAGGAGCATGCAGGCAGGGTGCTGACTGGCTTCCCTGCCACTTGTCTTGGCAGGTACAAGCTGTGGGTGGATACATGCTCCGAGATCTTTGGGGGCCTGGACATCTGCGCAGTGGAAGCGCTGCACGGCAAGGACGGAAGGGATCATATCATTGAGGTGAGAGCAGCCAGGGATTAGTGGGGTTGCAGGGGACAGTGGGAGCAGGTGGAAGTTAGTGATAGACTGTCAGTTGTGAAGCACTTCAAGACCCAGAAAATTCTCTGTAAGTGGCAAAGTGTTCAGTCAACTGTAAGTGCCTTGTGAATGGGGGCATCACTGGCAAATAACCAGATAATTAGTCACCTACAAAGGGCTCTGTGCAGGGCCCAGGAGGTGCTGCACCAGTTAAGCACACCTATCACCAAGTGCAAGGGGTCAAGCCCCCCCCCCCCCGCTCCCCACCTGCAGGGGATCGGCCTCAGGAGTGGTGAAGCAGGTCTACAGGTTTATTTCTTTCTCCCTCTCCATCCCTATCTCTCCATCCTCTCTCAATTTCTGTGCTATCTAATAAAAAATTGGAAAAAAATAAGGGGGGGAGTAGAGAGTCGGGTGGTAGCGCAGCGGGTTAAGCGCATGTGGCACAAAGCACAAGGACTGGCCTAAGGATCCTGGTTCAAGCCCCCGGCTCCCCACCTGCAGGGGGGTCGCTTCACAGGCGGTGAAGCAGGTTTGCAGGTGTCTTTCTCTCCCCCTCTCTGTCTTCCCCTCCTCTCTTCATTTCTCTCTGTCTTAACAATGGCAACATCAATAACAATAATAACTACAACAAAGAAAAACAACAAGGACAACAAAAAGAGAAAATAAATAAAATATTGAAAAAAGAAAATTAAAAAAAATAAGGGGGGAGGATGGCTGCCAGGAGCTGTGAATTCGTAGTGCCAGCACTGAGACCCAGGAATAACCCTGGTGACAAAATAAAATAAAAATAGGGGAGCGGCAGTAGCACCGCAGGTTAAGCGCACATGGCACAAAGTGCAAAAGCCGGCCAGCTTAAGAATCCCGGTTCGAACCCCCCAGCTTCCCACCTGCAGGGGGGTCGCTTCGTAAGTAGTGAAGCAGGTCTGCAGGTGTCTTTCTCTCCTCCTATCTTCCCCGCCTCTCTCCATTTCTCTCTGTCCTATCCAACAATAACGACAGCAATAACAATAATAGTAACAGTAACAATGGGCAACAAAAAAGGGAAAAAATGGCCTCCAGGAGCAGTGGATTCGTAGTGCAGGCACTGAGCCCCAGAGATAACCCTGGAGACAAAATAATAATAATAATAATACATTTTTTAAAAGGCTCTATGAACGGAGATGACTTGGTGCATGTCAAAGCATTATCTGAAATAGTGGTAGAGGGCTGAGGAGACAGCATGATGATTCTGCAAAACGACTTTCATGCCTGAGGCTCTGAGGTCCTAGATTCAGTCCCCAGCACCCCATAAACCAGAGCTGAGTAGTGTCCTGGGAGGGGGTGGGGAGAGAAAAAGAGAGGAGAGAGAGAAAGGAAAGAAGTGTTCTGGGGGGGGGTGGCTCAGTGGATAAACCATTGGACTCTCAAACATGAGATCCCGTGTTCAATCCCCAGCAACACATGTACCAGAGTGATGTCTGATTCTTTCTCTCTCTGCCTGTTTTCTTCATGAATAAATAAAATATTTAGAAAAAAAGACAAAGAAGGGGTCAAGCAGGGGTGTACCTGGCTAAGAGGTCACATTACAGGACATAAGGACCCAGGTCCAAGCCTGTGGTCACTACCTGCAGGGGAAAGCTTCACGAGTGGTGAAGCAGTGCTATGGGTGTCTCTTTGTCTCTTTCCCTCTCTATCTCCCTCTCCCCTCTCAACTACTCTCTGTCTCTATCCATAAACAAATAAATATTAAAAAAAGAGAAAGAAAAGAAAACCCAGAGCAGCGCTTGGTTAACGGTAGGTATATATTATCCATCCTAAGTTATCTCTTTTATTATCTTTATTTATTGGATAGGAACAGCCAGAAATCAAGAGGGAAGGGGGTGATAGGGAGAGAGACACCGGCAGCCCTGCTTCACCACTCAGAAAGCTTTCCCCCTGCAGGTGGGGACCGGGGGCTCAAACCCGGGTCCTTGCACATTGTATTACATGCGCTCAACCAGGTGCACCACCACCCAGCCCCAGATCCTAAAGTTATCTTATAAACAGTGCTGCTCTCTCTGCATCTGAACACAACCTCTCTATATCTGAACACCAGAGTGATGTCTGATTCTTTCTACAAATGTAGTCATTTGTAAACAGGCTCAGTGAACTAGTAAGTTTCATGCAAGTCACCGAGTTTTGGGCAGAGGACTAGGAATCTAGCAAATGATATTTTGGGGTTAGGGAATGCTTTCTGCCAAGAACATATTTCAGATTTTGTGAGTCATATATAGTCTCTGTTGCAACTACTCCACAAGAGCAGAGACACTTAATTTTTTTTTGTGAAGGAATAATAATTATTTTTACCAGAGCACTGTTCAGCTCTGGCTTATGATGGTATGGGGGACTGAACCTGGGACTTTGGATCCTCAGGCTGGAAAGTCTCTTTGTATAACCATTACGCTAGATACCCCCACCCTAGAAATACTTCATTTATTTATTGGATAGAGACAGAGAGAAATTGAAAGGTAAGGGGAAGATAGAAAGGGAGAGAGACAACTGCAACACTGCTTCATCACTCACAAAGCTTTTCCCCTGCAGGTGGGAACTGGGGGCTTGAACCCAGGTCCTGGTATTGTAACATGTGTGCTCAACTGGGTACACCACTGCCTGGTCCTGAAACAATTTTTTAAAAATATTTCCTTTTTGTTGCCCTTGTTGTTTTTATTGTTGTTGTAGTTATTCTTGCTTTTGATGTCGTCGTTGCTGGATAGGACAGAGAGAAATGGAGAGAGGAGGGGAAGACAGAGAAGGGGAGAGAAAGATAGACAACTGTAGACCTGATTCATGGCCTGTGAAGCGACTCCCCTGCAGGTGGGGAGCCGGGGGCTCGAACCGGGGTCCTCACGCTGGTCCTTGCGCCACGTGCACTTAACCCGCTGTGCTACCGCCCAACTCCCATGAAACAATTTTTTTAAAGCATAGTTATGTCCCCATAAAAATTTATGGTATTCTTGCTGAACATAGGCATTGGCAGGTCGATCCATACTCCCAGCCTGTTTCTCTTATTCCCTAGTGGGGCGGGGTTCTGGGGAAGCAGGGCTCCAGGACATATTGGACACATCTGGAACCTGGTGGTTGAAAAAAAAGAGTTAACATATAGAGTCCAAAAAATTGTTGACTAATCATGAACCTAAAGGCTGGAAAAGTTCATATGAAGACAATTACAGAAGCCAGACCTTCCACTTTCTGCACCCCATAATGACCCTTGGTCCATACTCCCAGAGGGATAAAGAATAGGAAAGCTATCAGGGGAGGGGATGGGATACAGTGTTCTGGTGGTGGGAATTGTATGGAATTGTACCTCTCTTATCCTGTGGTTTTTGTCAGTGTTTCCTTTTTATAAATAAAAAAAAACTTTATGGTATTGTCATTAAAATTTCATGTGTTGGGTGGGGAAGATAGCATAATGGTTATGCAAACAGACTCTCTTGCCTGAGTCTCTAAAGTCCCAGGTTCAATCCCTCACACCACCATAAACCAGAGCTGAGCAGTGCTCTGGTGTTTCTCTGTGTATCTCTCTCTCTGTATCCCTCTCAAAAATAAAATAAATAAAATATTTTTAAAATTTCATGTTATGAAATCTGATCTTTAAAATCTATTTTATACAAACACACACACCACAGCATGGCTCAGCTCTGGTATACGGTGATGCTGGGGATTGAACCTAGGACCTCAGAGCCTCAGGCATGAAAGTGTTTTGCAGAACCATTATGCTGTCTCCCTAGGCTGAAAGCCTTTTTCCATAACTATTATGCCACCAGAAATAACTATTATGCTACCAGAAATCTGATTTTTTAAAAAGATTTATTTATTAGTGAAAAGGAGAAAGAATTAGAACATCACTCTGGTGTATGTGTTGCTAGGGATTGAACTCAAAACCTCATGCTTGAAGGTTCAATGTTTTATCCACTGTGCCACCTCCTAGACCCCTGATGTTTTCTTTTCTTTCCCCTTCCCCCTTCCACTCTCTTTCCCTCCTGTCCCCTCTTTTCTCTCTTGTTTTCCAGAGCTCAGCTCTGGCTTATGGTGGTGGCAGGGATTAAACCTGGGACCTCTGGTGTCTTAGGCATGATAGATACAGATTCAGATATAATTTTTTCATCCTTAGCTGGGGATGGTAAGACAAAAACAGGATTTTGCCTAAGAGTCCTAATTTGCCTCTAAGGACCTTGTAAGCTATAACATGTTTTGTAAAAGGGGGCTGGGAGATAGCATAACACTTATGCAAAAAGACTTTCAGGTGCTCTGAGGTGTGTGTGTGTGTGTGTTTCCCACTCTTTCTCTTTCCCCTCTGCATTTCTTTCATTAAAATAAATAGAATATTTTAAATTTTTAAATAATTTAAAAATATTTATTTAGTCCCTTTTGTTGCCCTTGTTTTAGTTATTATTGTTGTTTGTTATTGATGCCATCATTGTTGGCTAGGACAGAGAGAAATGGAGAGAGGAGGGGAAGACAGAAGGGGAGAGAAAGATAGACACTTGCAGACCTGCTTCATTGCTTGTGAAGCGACTCCCTTGCAGGTGGGGGACCAGGGGCTCAAACCGGAATGCTTGTGCAACTCCTACTGTGTGTGTTTAACCCAGTGCACCACTGCCAGCCCCCTAGAGCACAAAGTATCAAGTGCAAGGACTCAGGTTCAAGCCCCAGGTCACTACATAAGAGTACCATGTAAGAAAGAAACTCCATGAGCTTTGGAACTATGGAACTATGCTGTGATATTTCTCCTTTTCTCTCTCCCTCTCTTAAAAAAAAAAAAAGGACCAAAAAGCTATGGAATTAAGCAGGCAGGAAACCCTGGCAGAAAAATAAAAGATACCTTTTCTCCCAGGGCAAAGTCCCTCTCTCTTCCTCTGACTGAAGCTCGCTTCCTCCCCAGTCTCTCACTAACAAAAAGCCTTTGGTTCTGCTCCTGCTCACATGTGCTGCCTGCCTTCCCCACCCCAGGTGGTGGGCTCCTCCATGCCGCTCATTGGTGACCACCAGGATGAAGACAAGCAGCTCATTGTGGAGCTTGTGGTCAACAAGATGGCCCAGGCCCTGCCCCGGCAGCGGCAGCAGCAGCGGGATGCCTCCCCAGGCCGGGGCTCCCACAGCCAGGTCAGGCTGGCTCCTCGACGGGGCTGGGGTGCTGGGTGGGGAGGCCAGCCCCTGAGCACGCTGTGTGTGTCCCAGAGCTGGTGATACACAGAAGTGATGGGCTTGGGCCATTGCTTGTGAGGGTGGTCAATGACTGCTTAAAAGATGGGCGCAAGGCTGCTACTCTGTCCCCCTCCCCTTGGGTGCCCTCACCCCACAACCTGACCTCCTCGGGCTCAGCCACAAATGGGGCCACACCCAGCACACAGAGAACCCTGCTATTCGCATTGGCTGAGGCTCCCTGGGCTGGAAACTATTTTTAACCTCTCCCACCCCGCTTCTCTGCCGCAGGCTGCGTCCCCAGGGGCCCTGCCCTTGGGTCGCCAGACCTCCCAGCAGTCCACAGGCCCCCCGGCTCAGCAGCGACCCCCACCACAGGGTGAGTGACAGGCCGGTAAGGGCGTAGGGGGAGGGGCTGCACCTTTGGTGTCTCACTCACATTCCTCTCTCTCAGGTGGCCCCCCACAGCCAGGCCCGGGTCCCCAACGCCAGGGACCCCCATTGCAGCAGCGTCCAACACCGCAGGGTCAGCAGCACCTTTCAGGCCTTGGACCCCCGGCTGGCAGCCCCCTGCCTCAGCGTCTCCCAAGTCCCACATCAGCGCCCCAGCAGTCTGGAGCCCAGGCCCAGCCGATGACCCAGGGTCAAGGTCGCCAGTCCAGGCCAGCGGCGGGAGGACCTCCAGCAGCTCGACCACCCGCCTCCCCGTCTCCCCAGCGCCAGGCGGGCCCTCCACAGGCTACACGTCAGGCTTCGGTCTCTGGTCAAGCTCCGCCAAAGGCCCCCGGGGTGCCGCCTAGTGGTCAGCAGCGCCAGGGTCCGCCCCAGAAGCCTCCGGGACCTGCGGGCCCCACACGCCAGGCCAGCCAGGCAGGCCCCATGCCCCGCAGTGGGCCGCCCACCACACAACAGCCGCGACCTAGCGGCCCAGGCCCTGCTGGACGCCCTGCCAAACCACAGCTGGCCCAGAAACCCAGCCAGGATATGCCGCCACCCGCTGCCACCGCCGCTGCCGGGGGACCCCCGCACCCCCAGCTCAAGTAAGGAGACCCTGCTGCTCGCAAAGCAGGCTCCTGCACCCGGCAGCGGGCAGCCCGGTTCCCAGAAGCTCTGTCCAGTCAGAGCCAGGCCACCCTCTCCCCTAGTCTTGCTCTTCCCCGTCCAGAGGTTCTGCCTTTCTCCCTTTTTCCCCAGAAACACCTCCACTACTCTCAGTTCTGGCTAAGTTTCTTCCTTTAGGCTCTGGACTCACCCCAGAGATTTTACAGACCCTCTCACTCACTGACTCCCCCCTCTACCCATCTCAGAACCTTCCTCTCCATTCATCCATCTGCCCAACCAAACTAGTCCCAAGTGACCCCCCCAAGTCCCCTCATAGGACTTCACATTCTTCCAGTGGGCCTCATTCCGCCCCCCGCCCCCCAGCCTGGATTCCTTCCTTGTCCCTCTTGGCCTCCCCCCAAACCACTGCATGGCCCTCTTCTGGTCCATTACACCTTAGCTCAAGTTCTCTGTAACCCGCCCAACTGCACCCCCCCAACACACCTCCATCCTAGATTCTTTTAAAAAAAATACATTCTATTTATTTTTTGAATGCGAGCGACAGAGAGGATAGAGACCAGAGCACTATTCAGCTCTGACTTAATAGTAGGGCTAGAGGTGCCCTAGATTCTCAGCCTTGGATTAGGAACTTCCTGCCCATCTTCACGTTTTTCTTTAAAACAGCTACATTTATTTATTAATGAGAGAGAACCAGCACATCACTCTGGTCTGTGCTGCTGGGGATTGAACTTGGGACCTCATGCTTGAGAGTCCAACACTTCATCTACTGTGCCACCTCCCAAATTGCCCACCTTCACCTTTCCTATCAAACTCTTAAGACTGAAGCTGACGATTCAGTCCGGGGCTCTTCCCTTTCACCTCGGATCCAAATCATCCCCGCCTGGTCCAGAGTTCCCCCATTCCACTCGAGAACCCCCTTAGGGCCCAGGCCCGTGCTGGGTCGGTGGGAGGGTCAGAGGCACAGCCCCAGGATCAGCGGGGCAGGGCTGGGGCCGGGCCTGGGGTAACGTTGTGTTTCTCTCCCCTTCCTCCCTTCCTCTTTCCCCCCTTCCTCCCATGCCTCCTCCACCTTGTCTCTCTCTAGCAAATCCCAGTCTCTGACCAATGCCTTCAACCTTCCAGAGCCAGCCCCGCCCAGGCCCAGCCTTAGCCAGGACGAGGTGAAAGCTGAGACCATCCGCAGCCTGAGGAAGTCTTTCGCCAGCCTCTTCTCCGACTGATACCCCACCCTGATAGCCTCCCCAACCCCCTAAATCCCTGGGCAACCCTTCTCTGGGCCCCGAATCCATCTATCACTTTTGGAGTCTCCAGATTCCCTGAGAAACCCTCTCCTGGTTCACCAAGCTCCCTCCTCTCACTCCTCTGAATACCCGCGTTCCTTAGGGAACCTCCCTCGTGGTCCTAAACCCAATTCTCATGCTGGGAATTCCACGTCCTTCTAGAGTCCCTCCTGATCACTGCTAGACCTACTTCTCCATCTTAGAACCTGCAGATTCCCGAAGACCTCCACACCTGGCCCCAAGTTTTTCCTTTTGGGAGCCCAGTTCTCTCAAGAACACCGATTCCCACCAAGGTTTCCTGAATCCTGTCAGAACACTTACCTCCGAGCCCCTTACCATAGACCTCCCATCTCTCTGGAGAACCACCTCTTCACATGCCAGCCCCTTCAACATGTCGGGGGTTTCTATCACTGCTAGGACCCCCTCAGTTCTCCCAGGAGCCCCCCTTCCCACTTTCCTGCCTCTGACAGCTGTCTTTAAATATGCAAACTCCATCTATCCTACCCTTTAGCACATGGAAGGCCAGTGGTCTCTCCCACCCCACTTTCCCACTTTTGCCGTGATGTCTGTGACTGACGTGGCCTCCTTTTGTGCCGTGCTTGGCATATGTGGTCCTCGTTCATTGTGCCGCCTGTGGTGATGCGTGCAGTGGCGCTGTTTGTGTGGTCCGCACTCCCTCCTCCCTGACCTCCACTCCTTGCCTGGACTTACCCCCATCCCTCAGCGGCTCTGACCCCCCTCCCCCGTGAGAAGAGTCGGGAAGCAAAATAAAACAAGCAAAGGCCCAGCAGAATTCTGTGCTTCTTGGTGAAGTGGGGGGGAGAGGGAAGGGTCCTTAGATGGCAGAGCAGACACAAAAGGAGATGACCCCCCCAGATCCACACGGGGTGCTGGGAACCCCAAAATCCAGTGGAAGGCACATGGGGCGCACATTCCAGAGAGATCCTGCATAGAATCTCTGACATGAATCGCAGTCTTTGGAAATGAAGGAGCTCCCCAATTTAGAAGTAGCCCCCAAACCAAGAGGAAAGCAATTTAGGAAGGCAGGAGGTGTCTCAGTCTTTGGGGATCCTTTCCCCAATCCCAGAGTGACTGGAGAAACAATGAGGGGGCATTCCTGCTCATCTCCCAAGATGGAGATGGGGGATCCAGAGGCAGTTATCAAGGCAGAGACAGAACATTGATGGGCTGGTGGGCGGGGCTCCTTGGCGCAGTAGGCTAAGATTGGCTCCCAGTTGGCCGGGGGCGGGGCCTAAGGCACTAGGCGTGCTGCGCTGAGAAGGCAGGCAGGCAGCTCGTCGGCCTGGGTGCGATGCAGAGAGGGTTCGGAGGCACTCCGCTCAATCTTGGGGAGTGACCGCTGCAGCAGCTCAATTGTGGCCAGGATCTGGGGGGCAGGTGAGAAGGGGTTTCGGAAGCCCCATGAGACTCCCAACATCTCTGCTACCCCCAGCCGAGCCTGATACACACAGTGCGCCAGCGGACCTTGACCATATATGGTTCACATTCAGACTTCAACAGCCCCTCCCAACACCCACCAACCCCAAACCCACCTGAGGGAAGAGGGGCCGCTCATCCCGCTGGAACTTGAGGCAGTCAGACAGTAGGCGGCGCATGGCTTTTGGACAGTTGCTAGAGATTTTGCTCAGGTCTGGGGATAGATAACCTCGGCCAACCATAAAAATAATCTGTGAGAGGGAGGGTGGGGAAGACAGCATAATGGTTCTGCAAACAGATTCTCATGCCTAAGGGTCCTACGTCCCAGGTCCCATGTTCAATCCTCCCCGCCCCCGGAACCACCATACACCAAATCTAAACAGTGCTCTGGTGGAAAGAAATTAGCAATAGTTTAGGGGGTGAGAGTCAGGTAGTAATGGGGTAACTAGGGTGGGGGGTGTCGGGGTTGGGAGGGGCCAGAAAAAATTTGAGTCCTGAAGGTCATGAGAGATTCCTCTAGGAGGAGTTGAGGCCCAGAGGATTACAGGTATCATGTGGATACAAGGATCCTGGGTCCCTGAGAACTTGGAAGGATTTTTAGTATATCTAAGTGATGTCATCGTGGGGAGAGTCGAGAATTGCAGGGTCTAAGGCCTGGGATGGACTAAACTGAGGGGGGAAATGATGTTCTGGATCTGGAAGGAGCTAAAGGAATCTAACACCTAGGAGCCTATGCCTGTGGGGACCCGGGACCTAGAGGCCTAAGAGTCCACGTGCTCTGTGGGACTGAGTGTTCAGGGTTCAAACCCTTGGTATCTGGAGCCTAGAGTATTTCTTTTTGTTGTTGTTGTTATCTTTCTTCTTTTAAATATTTATTACTTTTTAATTTGATAGGAGGGAAACTGAGAGAAAGGGAGTCAGAAAGGCTAAAGACACACCTGCAGCTCTGTTTCATCAATTGTGAAGTTCCCCCCTGCCCTGTAGGTGGGGATCAGGGCTTGAACCCTGGTCCTTGTTTGTAGAGGATGCAGGGGTGGGGGTGGGGTTGAACCTGGGAACCTCAGGCATGAATGTCTTTTTGTAGAACCATTGTTA
>NW_026647692.1:0-21531 GCF_950295315.1 Erinaceus europaeus | reverse complement strand
GGACAAAGAGAAATGGAGAGAGGAGGGGAAGACATAGATGGGGAGAGAAAGACAGACACCTGCAGACCTGCTTCACTACTTTCGAAGCGACTCTTCTATAGGTGGGGAGCCAGGGGCTCGAACTGGGATCCTTACACTGGTCTTTGCACTTTGCGCCACATGTGCTTAACCCGCTGTGCCACGGCCCGACTCCCAGCCTGTTTCTGTCTCTCCCTAGTAGGGCAGGGCTCTGGAAAGGTGCAATTTGGGGACACATTGGTTTTCATATATATTTTTTTTCCTGAACCACTTTATATGGCTCTAGGAAATGAACCCAGGAACTTAGATATCAATACCAAGCAATCTCCCTGGTCCAATTTTCTAGACTTTATTCTTTTGAGACAGAGAAGAGGAACACCCTAGTATCCCACTCTGTCCATTGTGCTCCCATGTGATGCTGGTACTCCAGTCTCTGGCCTGGGACATGGTGAAGCACGGATGAGCTGTCTCCTGGACCTTACCCATTTTTCAAGTTGTCGACTTCTTGGCATGTCACTCTTCACTACTTCAGAATCATCATTCCTAATACACAGTCCATTAAACAGACTCACCAATAGACAATGTGCTTGACATTAGAACAGCTGGGTGTGAACTGTGCACATAAACTTAAAAAAATTTATTTTATTTTAATGAGGGAGAAAGAGATAGTGAGGAAGGCCAACTATCTCAGCTTTGACTGATGACGGTTCTGGGGATTGGACCTGGGACCTTGGACCCTCAAACATGAAAGTCTTCTGCTATTTCCCCCGTCTCCAAGCACACAAACTTTACTCAGTGCTGAGTCGCAGTATCTCTGCCCATTCAGGCACTTCCACTCCGGATTCGATTTGTGTGGGACTTCCTGCATTTTTTAATAGCTTATTTATTTATTGGATGGAGACAGAGAGGAATCTTAAGGGAACAGGGAGATAGAAAGGGAGAGAGACAGAGAGACCTATCGCACTGCTCCACCATTCATGAAGCTTCCCCCTGATATGGGGAGCAGGGAGTTGAGAGTTTATGCACTTGTTGCTTATCTCAGCCACTAGTGATTGACAGACTACACATTCTTGATAATCTACTGGGGTATGAAATGGTGTCTTATTGTGGCTTAAATTTGCATTTTTCTGAATGTCTCTGAGGCCAAACCTGTGGAAACCTTATTCTATTTTTTATTTTCTGCTTGCCTCCCTCTTCTGTGAAGTTCTTCCTTTCTTTGGCCCATTAAAAATGGGTGTATTTGCCTCCAGAGTTTTTCTCTGGGTGATGGAAAGCCGGCGTGGCAAATTCTGCCTGTAGCATTTAGTTCCTTGGCATCTCACATAAACGACCCATGGAGAATGGAGCTGAAAATAGACGGATGCTTCCCGAAAAGCGATTACTTGGGCATCTGGATTTTGAAGGTTGGAATGAAGCATATCGCTTCATGCTGAATAGTAGAAATATACCCATCCTTGTAAAATTCCCCAAGATAAGTCACAGAAATAGCAGCCCCTGCTATATTTAAGCGAGAGAGCTGAGTTGGATGTCGTGTCCTATTTCCCACCTGCCCTATTTCCAGGGGCTGAAAAATTTTAAGTTATGAAGATGGCTGATGGCTGCAGAGGTGAGCTCTGAGTACTTCTCCTGCCTCAGGAGCTGTCTTTTCTAGTGGGGTGCAATGCAGTTATTAGGACTGCCCCAGCCACTCTATCCCCCAACACCATCACCCCCAATTTTAAGCACAGGAAATCAATAGTGGGTTCACTTACTGATGCTCCAGGGTACATGGGAAGAGCCTGTGAAGAGAGGTTGAAGCCAAAATAAAGGACCTTTCGAGAAAGGCTGTCCTGTGTACAGTTGTTATTTCCCTTTGACTTAAAGTGAACTATTTGGAGCTGTGCACCTCTGGGGCTAAAACGGGCGTTTGAGCTAGACAGTCAGTTCAGATAGTTGAAGTCAGGAAGGAGACGGGACTGGACTGGACTTGCAAGGCAGAAGAGGTGTGATTATTCTCTGTTCAGTTTGCAAATGTGAAGATTTGCTGTCTCCGAATCACTTCGCAGTGATTGAGAGCACTTTCTGATTCTTCTCTGCACGACAAGGGGAAAACAGAGGTGTTTTTACAGAAGGGGTAAGAATGAACTGTTTAGGGAGTCGGGCGGTAGCGCAGCGGATTAAGCGCACGTGGCGCGAAGCACAAAGACGGGCGTAAGGATCCTGGTTCGAGCCCCCGGCTCCCCACCTGCAGGGGAGTCGCTACACAGGTGGTGAAGCAGGTCTGCAGGTGTCTGTCTTTCTCTCCCCCTCTCTGTCTTCCCCTCTTCTCTCCATTTCTCTCAGTCCTCTCCAACAACAACGACATCAATAACCACAACAAGGGCAATAAAAGGGAAAATAAATAAATATATATTAAAAAAAAAAAGAGTGAACTGTTTACTTCACTGAGGCTCATTCTCTTCCCACCGCAGATGCCACTTCTAAAACTGCACTGGCCTGATTTGGAAACGAAGGTGACTGCATCTCACTGCCACAGGGTCTTTGCAGAGGAGACGTTCCCTAAAAAAAAAAAAAAAAAAAAAAATGACTTTAGGGACTTGGGCGGTGGTGCAGCGGGTTAAGCGCACATGGTTCGAAGCACAAGAACTGGTGGAAGGCTCCCGGATCAAGCCCCCGGGTCCCCACCTGCAGGGGAGTCGCCTCACAGGCGGTGAAGCAGGCCTGCGGGTTTTTGTCTTTCTCTCCCTCTCTCTGTCTTTCCCTCATTTCTCCAGTTCTCTCTGTTCTATCCAACAATGACGACATTAGTAACAACAACAATAAGAACTACAACAACAACAAAAAAAAGCAAGGGTAACAAAAGGGAATAAATAAATTTTTTTTTTAAAAAATGACTTTTTTTATCGTACCTTCCTTCGGATGGGTAAACAGTTTCATCAACCGTGGCGGAAGCTGTGTCTTTAAAAAAATGAGAGCCTTTTGTAATGTGTCAGTTATCCCTCCGTGAAAACGGAATCTGGGGCAGAAGACATTTCAGAATCTCCTGTCCAGCAGCAGTGGCAAGGCACATTGTTCGACTGTCCCTGAAGGGCCCGAAGAACTGAGAGAAGGGTCCTGCCTCAAGACTGGCTCAAGGCAGGATGCTGGGGGGGGTGGGGAGTCTTGGTGTCTTTGGAAGCTACTCAGTGGTACAGCATGGAATCTGCAGGGATGAGGCCCCAGGTTCAATCCCAGGTGTTGCATATACCAGAGTTGAGTTGCTCTTTCTCAAAGTAAACTAATTAAAAAAAAAAAGACAAAAGTTTGGGACATTACGATGCACAAGGACCTGGGTTCAAGCTCCAAGTTGCCACCTGCAAGGGGGGGGGGACTTCAGGAGTGGTGAAGCAGTGCTGCAGGTGTCACTCTTTCTCTGTCTTATCTCCTCGCCTGCCTCTCTCAATTTCTTTAGGTCTTATTATTATTTTTAATATTTATTTTATTTATTTATTCCCTTTTGTTGCCCTTGTTGTTTTATTGTTGTAGTTATTATTGTTGTTGTCGTTGTTGGATAGGACAGAGAGAAATGGAGAGAGGAGGGGAAGACAGAGAGGAGGAGAGAAAGACAGACACCTGCAGACCTGCTTCACCACCTGTGAAGCGACTCCCCTGCAGGTGGGGAGCCGGGGGCTCGAACCGGGATCCTTATGCCGGTCCTTGCACTTTGCGCCACCTGCGCTTAACCCGCTGCGCTACAGCCCGACTCCCTAGGTCCTATTATTTAAATAAACAAATAAATACAAAAGACCACAGGCCATATTTGGATTTACTCACCTTTTAATTTTTATTAGTGATTTAATAGTGATTGATTAGTTTGTAAGATAATAGGGATATAATCCCACATCACTCCCACCACCAAAGTTTGTTGTCCCTGCCCACTTCAGCGGTAACTGCCATAGTTCTCCAGAGGTCCTAGTTAAGGGGCTACACACACACGTGTTCTTTCAATCTTTTTCTCTCTCTCCACAGATATAAAATCTTTAGCCATTTCTCTTCACTTCTTCTGTTCTGCCTTCACTTCCTTTCTGGGTTACACCTACACCTATCACAGTTTCTGGGTGTCCTTTTTCTTCTCTCTCAGACAAGAGAAATAACAGCTGACTTCCTCAGGTGCTCTCCAGGTTCTCTTCCCTCTCAGTGATGTCATACAAAAAAAGATTCCTGCTCACAAATGTTCCAGATCTCGATGGAACTTGGGTTCAGAGTCCTCTAGACGTCTTCCCTTAACATTTCTCTCCCTGTGAGAGTCTGAAACAACATTCTTTTTGGGGTGCAGAAGGTGGGAGTTCTGGCTTCTGTAACTGCTTCTTGGCTGGACATGGATGTTGGCCTGTTGATCCATACCCTCAGCTTGTTTTATTTTATTTTTTCTCAGTAGATTAGGGCATAAAGGCTGTATTTTTATCAGACATGAACTAAACAAAAACAAAAAAAAATATTCAAACAAACAAAAAGCAAAACAATGGGCTGTGTCCCACCAACAGTGCCCTTGTGGTAAGTCTGCACTGGGAGAAACACAAGGATGAGCCCTTTCTTTTGACTGTGGGCAAGGCAGAGGAAGTTCACTCTCTGGAAAACTGTAAGAAGAGTAGATGATAGAAGTGGCTTTGCATTTGATACATATTCCAGTTTGCTTTGCAGCCAACTACTGGCCTCCTTGAGAAACTGACCCAGGAGGCAGATTTGGTTAACGGTTTATCGAGCTTCATATTTGATCTCCTGGGTTTCTTTTCATTCCTCTTCCTCATCCCTCACTTCTCTCCCCCGCTCCCTGTTCTTCTTCCTTCTTCTTCTGCTCTTCAGACACTTAGCAAAGGACAGTTGCCCCCCAGAAAGATTCCCCTTGCCTCCCTCACTCTTCTCTCCACTTCCTTCCCCTTTCTTCTTCACTTCTGTAGATGAAAGTGAGAACTAGGCGGAGACAGAGAAGGAGACAGAGAAAGGAGGAGAAGCAGTGTTCCACCACTCCTAAAACTTGGCCTCTAAAGGACCTCTAATGTGGTGGTGGTAGAGGGGCAGGGGGGCTCGATCCCTGGTCCCCATGGTTTATTAGTATTTTGCCAGCAGATTATCACTGGGGCTCAATGTCTACATGACAACTACACTGCTCCTGGCAGCCACTTTTTTCTTTCTCTTTTGATAGAAAGTGAGAGACAGAGAGGAGTGACACCTGCAGCTCTGTTCTACCATGTGTGAAGTTTCTCTCCTACAGATTGGGGTTGGGGGCTTGAACCTTGATCCCTTCACATGATAATGTGTGCACTGAACTGTGTGTGTCACCACCCAGTCCTCTTAACTTTTAAAAAACATGTTATTTATTTTTAGACAGAGACAGAGATAAATTGAAAGAGTAAGGGAAATTTAACAACAGAGAAAGAGAGATACCTGCAGCACTGCTTCACCACTTGTGAAACTTCCCCCTCAGCAGGTGGGGGCCGGGGGCTTGAACCTGGGTCTTTCCACACTGTACTATGTGCCTGCTACTGGGTACACCATCGCCAGGCCCTTATAACTTGTTTTATAATCTGGCTCTTTTGTTATTTCTGAACTGGATTTATTCATTCATTCATTCCCTTATTTTATTTTTTATTAGTACCAGTATTATCACTGGGGCTCAGTGCTGGCACTATGAATCCACTGCTCTCCACGGCCATATTTTTCCCTTTTTATTTTTATTGGATAAAACAGAGAGAAATTGAGAGGGGAGGGTGGGAGATACAGAGGGAGAAGGAAAAATGCCTGTAGACCTGGTTCACTGCTCATGAAGCATCGCCTGAAGGTGGGGAGCAGGGGCTAGAACCTGGATCCTTGAGCATGGTATCGTGTGTGTGCTTAACTAGGTGCGTCCCTGCCTGCCCATTCATTCATTCACTGAGCAGCCATTGAGTCCCCATGGTGCTGAACAGAGCCAGCACTGCAGAGTCATTAAAGCCGCGTCCACTGATGTCCCTGAGTCTGTCCAATCCTGCTCTGAGCCTGCAGTCCCTCACACTGGTCCTGTCACTGATCCTGTAGGACTCACACCGGAGTTCTCCTCAGAGAAGCACCTGGCTTAGAAAGGCATTCTGAGACCTGCAGCTGGAGACGTGATGTCTGGACTAAGCTGAAGAGGAAGAAGCGCCAACTGGCTTCAGGAAACCTTCAATGAAATGTCCTTGGCACCCACCGCACTGCTCTCTGAGCCTCCCCAGACAGAAATCACCGAGCATGGACTCTGGTTGGGATGTTCTTTATCTCCCTGTCTGCCCTCCCCAGGCCTTGATGTGTGATTTCCTTTGGCTTACCCAGTGAGGGGAGTCCATCTGCTTTCTCCTCTTCCAGAAATTTGTCAGACTTTCTAATTGGCTGTTGGCTCCCTTTCTTGTTTAAGCACTGTTATGGAAGCATTAGTTGGTGTGTATCATCACTTCGATGGGATTTGGGGAAGCAGGCTGAGTAAATGTTTATATGCAGTTGGCAACCTTGAACCAGAAGCTCCAGATATGCATCCTATTGGCTCAGCGTTGGACTTGGCACTAGGACAGATCAGAGAATACAGCGCAACATCTAATCCTGGGGGCCAGTGGTGTGCTGCATTCAGCCTGCGCCCACCCACAAGAGCCAGATTATTACTATTATTATCATTGTTATTCTTACTATTATTTATTATTATTAACACCAGGGTTAGCACTGGTGCCTGGGGCCTCCGCGATGAATACACTGCTCCTGGAGGAACTCTTTTTCTTTCCTTTTCCTTTCTTTGGCTTCACAGAACAGAGAATAAATTGAGGGGGGAGGGAGAGAGAGACAAGGAGCTAGAAAGAGAGAGACCTGCAGCACTACTTCATCACTCATGAAGCTTCCCTTCTGCAGGCGAGGACTGGGGACTTGAACCTGGGTCCTTGCTCCTGGTAATACATACAGTGTACTGGATATGCCACCACCTGGTCCCCAGAGCCTGTTGCTAAAATGTTAGGGATCAGGGCTGGAGAGGTAGCTTAGCAGTTGACTGTGAAATCTGTAAAAACAAATAAATCTTTTTTTTTCTTCCAAGTGAACGGTGAGAGAGAGGAGGAGAGACAGAGATAGGTAAGCCCCCATCCTACCACTCCACCACTTATGAGTCTCCCCCTCTGCAGGTAGGTGATTTCATGTGGTGGTTCTGAGGTTCGAACCAGGTCCTTGCACATGGTAACCTGTGCACTTTCCTAAGTGATGTACCTGGTGAGCCCCTGCGGGAGTATTTCTGTTGCTGAAATCAGCAAACCCTATGAATAGACACTGCACCCATTCCCAGAGAGTTGGGTTTTAGACATATGTCAGCACACCTCTAAGCTTTTCACTTTGGGGCCACTTTAAATAAGACTGGAGCTAAAGAACCAAGGGAAATGCAGGTGAGGGAGTCAGCAAGTGCAAAACTGAAGTATGCATCATTTCAGCTGCTGAAGAATCCAGAGCGCAGGCATCAGTGTGCCTGTGGATGGTGCAGGGGGCTTGGCAGGGAACAGGGGTTCAAAGGGAACATTGAGGAACCTGGCCAGGTAGGAGGAGGGGCTCTGAAGAGCGAGTTAGGAGTCTAGCTCTTTCTCTGACTGTGAGCCTGGCAGAATTAAGATATCTCTTTAAAGCGTTGGTGAAATGTTGCAGGATCTTTACATCAAAGATGTATTTGGAGACACAACCCCCTGGGCATGGGAAATGAAAACAAGAGTAAATAAATGGGATTACATGAAACTAAAAAGCTTCTACACATTGAAAGCAAACTACACAAGGATAACCAGGCAAGCCAGTAAATGGGAGAAGATATTTGCATATCACACATCAGACAAACAACAGACATCAAATGTCTATAAAGAACTAGTACAGATCTACAAAAGAAGAAAAATAATCCAATTAAAAATGGGCCAAAAAATAAAACAGATAGTTTTATTTTTTCTTTAATTTATTTATTAGTGAGAGAGATGGAGATAGATAGATAGATAGAGAGAGAGAGAGAGAGAGAGAGAGAGAGAGAGAACCAGATACCACTCTAGTATATGTGCTGCTGGGGATTGAACTCAGGACCTCATGCTTGAGAGACCGTTTTATCCACTGCGCCACCTCCCGGACCACAAACAGCTTTCTAAAGAAGAGATACACATGGCCCACAGACACATGAAGAAACACTCCATTTAATTTATCATTAGAGAAATGCAAATTAAAACTACACTGAGATACCATCTCACATCTGAGGGAAAGGCTTCCATCAAGAGATCAGGAAATGATAGGTGTTGGAGAGGTTGTCAAGCAAAGGGAACTCTGCTCCCCTGCTGGTCCTGAGTTCAATCCCAAAGCACTGTTCTGAGTTCTCCACAAGATATTTCATGTAAAGAGCAGGCAGGGTGTGATACGATCTCCATAAAATGAGATTTTTTTCCCCTGGCATATTTCTTATAGAAAGGAGTTTTCTATGTGGGCTTTCCCTACTGAGCTTTGGAAGTTGGTTGAAATGTACGTATGTGGAGTGATGAGCAGAAGGCATTTCAATCTTCAGGGAGTTGGGAACCACAGAAAGGAGAAAGAGGGATGTGGGGGTTAGTTTTGGTGCCTGGCTGAGGGAAGGGGAGTGGTACTTGGGGGCAGTTTTGAGTATGGAGTTGGGCACAGGCTGGCGAATCTTGTATTCTGCATGGAGAACTTGACACTTCCTGTGGTGGAAAGCAGGGGACCATTGGCAGTTCTTGAAAGGATGGAGAAGAGGTCTGGGCAGTGGCACATCCTATTAAGTGCACATAGTACTAAGTGCAAGGACCTGCACAAGGATCTGGGTTCAAGTATCAGCTCTGCACCTACAGGGGGGATGCCGGTTATCTTGTCCATCTCCAAAACCCTCTCCCTTTACACTGTCTGAACTGGAAGACGCTTTGAAGAGGGTTAAACCGGGAACAGCTGCTGGCTATGATAACATCACCCCAGAACTCATTCTTAACCTGGGTCCCGTGGCAAAGAAGTGGCTCGCTTCATTCCTGTCCCACATCTTGGAATCTGAGTCTATGCCCAAAGTTTGGCGTCGTGCAAAGATTATAGCGGTTTTGAAACCAAAGAAAGACCCAACACTGGCCGCCAGCTATAGACCAATTTCTCTCCTCTCCGTGTGTTACAAACTCCTTGAGAGGCTGCTTCTGTCACGTATTTCTCCTCTTACAGAGAAATTCCTATCACCCGCCCAGGCTGGTTTCCGCCCAGGAAGATCTACCTGCGAACAAGCCCTGGCCCTCTCAACTTACATTGAAAATGGATTCCAGAAGAATTTAAAGACGGGTGCTGTCTTTGTTGATCTCACAGCAGCCTATGACACGGTCTGGCACCGTGGTCTCCTAGTCAAGATCTCAAGATGCCTGCCTCCATGGGTGGCCAACACTATATCGTTTCTTCTCCAAAACAGAAGATTCTGGGTGCATCTGGGTGACAAGTCTAGCAGATGGAGACTTGTCTCAAGTGGCCTCCCCCAGGGCTCTGTTCTGGCTCCTACGCTATTTAATATTTACATCAATGACCTCCCAGAAACTTCTTCAAGGAAGTTCATCTACGCCGATGACATCTGCTGTGCAACTCAGGCATCCAAGTTCGACATCCTCGAGGAAACACTCACGAAAGACATGTCTCTGATATCTGATTACTGTAAAAAATGGCGACTAATCCCTAGCACTGCAAAAACGGTATCATCTGTTTTCCATCTACACCATGCCTCGGCCTCGCAGGAGCTTAATGTGCAGCTTGGCGATACGGGAATCCGGCACGAAGCCCAGCCAGTCTATCTTGGCGTTACTCTCGATCGCACTCTGTCATTTCACGAACATCTCATAAAAACTGCAGCAAAGGTGGGCGCGAGGAATAACATCATTGCAAGACTGGCCAGCTCCTCATGGGGCGCGAGCGCTTCCACACTACGATCATCATCTCTGGCATTATGCTATTCCACTGCAGAATACTGTGCCTCAGTATGGTTCCGTAGCCCCCATGTCCACTTGGTCGATTCCAAATTATATTCCTCCATGAGGATAATTTCTGGAACCATCTGTTCCACCCCGGTTCCATGGCTGCCAGTTCTTAGCAACATCGCCCCACCAGATATTCGTCGGGATGCGGCATCATCTAAGTTCATTTCCCACGTCTACGCTCGACTGGACCTGCCAATCTACGCGGATATCTTCGTCCACCCTGTTCAACGCTTGACGTCTCGTCACCCAGTCTGGTCCCCTACGCCTTCACTGAACTTCTCTGTTCCAGACTCTTGGAAACAGAGTTGGCAGTCAGCTGAGGTCAAGAACAAACACCTCATCACAGACCCCTGCAAGCGTCAACCCGGCTTTGACCTGGCACGTTATGATTGGGCCCTCCTCAATCGCTATCGAACAGGCCATGGCCGGTGCGCCACTATATTCCATCGCTGGGGAGCCAGAGACGACCCGAACTGCCCCTGTGGCTACAGACAGACTATGACCCACATAGTCGACGACTGCCACCTCTCCAGATTCAAAGGAGGTCTCGAAACTTTACATCAGGCTCAACCTGACGCTGTTGACTGGCTAGGGAAGAAGGGCAAACGCTAGAAGAAGAAGGGGGGATGCTTCACAAGCAGCAAAGCAGGTCCGCAGGTGTCTCTCTTCCTCTCTCCCTCTCTATCTCCCCCTCCCCTCTCCATTCTTTCCAGGACCAGTGGATGTGCAGTGCTAGCACTGAGCCCTGGTGATAACCCTAGAGGGGGAAGACAAAAGAGAGACTTAAGGAAAGAGGTGGTGGAGACAGGTGAGAAAAGGGTCAGGGGGCTGGGTGGTGGTGCGCCTGGTAGAATGCACATGTTACAATGTGAAAGAGCCCATGTTCAAGCCCCCAGCTCGCACCTTCAAGGGAAAAGTGTCACAAGTGATGCAGCAGGGCTGCAGGTGTCTCTCTGTCTCTCTTCCTCTCTAGCTCCCCTTCCCTCTAGATATCTGTTTCTATCAAATACAAAAAGTAATTAAAAATTTAAAAAAAGGTTAGTCTGAGAGACAGTTCAAAGAGGGACTTAAGGACTGGGCATATAGCCCAGTGGTTGAGCACATGCTTCTCATGTCTGAGGGTCTAGGTTCAATACCTAGCAGTCCGGCAAACAAATAAACAAAGAAACAAAAACAACAGAGGGATTCATATCTCAAAGAATCTTTTAGCAAAGACAAACAGAACCAGATACACTGTAAACCAAACCAGTGAGAATTCTGTAGCCTCAGCACTGAACTGACATTAAGAAAAAGAAAGGATTCTTTATTTGTTTCTACCCCCTCCAAGCTATTCAAATGCTAAAGAAGAACATTTTATATTTAAAGAACTGAAAAGTTCTTCTTCTTCTTAAAAATTGTGTGTGGTTTTTGGTCCTTTTTAAAAATTAGCTTAAATCAGTGTGAATAAACTCTGTTGGGGAGATTGTTTAGTTTTATTATGGAATCTCATGGTTTACTCCTGCTCTCTGAAATACCCACAGAATGATGTTCAGTAATGGTTTACCAATGGTGTGGAACTGTGTGCTTTGGCTGCAGAAGGTGGTGGTGGGAGGTCTGGGGGCTACTGAGTGTATCCCAGGGAGCCTGTTAGGAGTCACCTGTTAGCAGCTCAGAGATGGACACCCTGCGAGGATACCACACAGGTATAGGGCATGCAGACTGAGCCAAAAGGACACTAGAGTGTTGTCAGAGCAGAGCACTGCTTAACCACTTCCTGTGGTGCCCAGGATCAAACCCAGGGCTTCCTGAATGCAAGACAGGCACTTCAGAACCAAGGCAGCTTCTGGGCACCTTACCTGAGCTTTAATCATCAACCCATGAGTGTAATCAGGTGATGGTTGTCTCTCTCTCTCTCTCTCACCTGCCCCAGCATCCCTGAGACTGGAGAAGAACCAGGCCTGGCTTCGCTGGTCGTTACATATAGACAGCTTGTATCCAGGTGTTTTCATGTCAGGGATCTCCAGTAAAAGTTGACTGATGAGGGAGTTGGGCTATAGCACAGCAGGTTAAGTGCACGTGGCGCAAAGTGTAAGGACCGGCGTAAGGATCCCGAGCCCCCGGCTCCCCACCTGCAGAGGAGTCGTTTCACAGGCGGTGAACCAGGTCTGCAGATGTCTATTTCTCCCCTTCTTTGTCTCCCCCCCTCTAAATTTCTCTCTGTCCTATCCAACAACAATGGCATCAATAATAGCTACAACAATAAAACAACAAGGGCAACAAAAGAGAATAAATATTTTTTAAAAAGTTGACTGATGAGTAAAAGAGAAACAAGTTAAACTGTGTGAAACTATCAGGAAAGACTAAAAGCATTCCTGTCTTGGAGAAGAGAATACTCATAATATGTATAGTTATATGAAAGTCATCTGTGGGATGATTGGAACAGATTGGTTTATTTTGTTCCTTTAGAGGAATCTCTAGGGCCAATTTAGAAGTTAGAAGTAATGACTGAGGGGCTGGGTGGTGGCGCTGAGCACACACATTACCATGCATAAGGTCCCGGGTACTTGCCTCCCTTCCCTACCTGAAGGGGAAGCTTCACAAATGGTGAAGCAGGTCTGCAGGTGTCTCTGTCTTCTTATCTGCCCCTCCCCTCTCACTTTCTCTCTGTTCTATAATATAGATTAATTAATTAAGTAATTAAAAGAAGTAACAATGGGCTGGAGTATAATGATTATGCAAAGAGACTTTCATGCCTGAGGCTCAGAGGTCAGTTTAATCTCCAGTATCACCACAAGACAGAGCTGAGCAGTGGTCTAGTGTCTCTTTTTATCTGTCTCTTTCTGTCTCTCTCTCTTTGTGTCTCTGTCTTTTTGTGTATTCACCCTGTAACTGTCTCACTAAAATAAATAAACTATTTAAAAAAATAAATAAGGGGGCCAGGCAGTGGCGCACCTGGTTATGTGCACACATTACAGTGAGTGGAGTCCCAGGTTCAAGCCCCCGGTCCCCACCTGCAAGGGGAAAGCTTTATGAGTGGTGAAGTAGAGCTGCAGGTGTCTCTCTGTCTCTTTCCCTTTCTATCTCTCCCTCTCAATTTCTCTCTGTTTCTATCCATTAATAAAGAAAAAGAAAAATAAATAAAAGAAGTAATAAATCAAAGCTTGGTTCACTCTAGGAATAGCTCTTCTGATAACATGAATACCAATAGTAGAAATGTTATATTTAGTGTATTTCTCTACTGATCTTATCAATTGACATTCTAGATGGCAGAGGTAAAGAAAAGGTGTCATGATCTTTGATCCTTTCAAACTCCAAAGTGGCATAATTCTCTCAGATGCCAAAGATGGTGGAGAAGAAGACAAGATAATATAAGGCATTGATTCTCAGGCTGCCTATATTGTCTGTACACTGACTCAGTCAATAGTACTATATTGATGTCCCTGTATTAGTTGAAGACTTGTCACATGGGATCTTCAGGTGGGCCATCTTGATCTATGCCTCCATCTAGACTTGCTAAAGTAAATTGATTTCTTTGAGAAATCCTTTTTCAGACTGAGGAAATAGTAGGCCATGGAGTTTATAAACAAATAGTTTTAGAAAACAAACAACTCCAGTGTTAAGCATTATGCTAATAATATATACATGGTAATGACAATACTAAGCTCTGTAGTGCTGAAATATGGTAGCCATCCTGTGACTGGGAAGATATTAGCAATAGGTCACAGGACTTGCAAACTCAAAGCCTCAAGTTTGATTCCTACCACTGCACATGACAGATGGATGCTCTGGTTCTCTCACTGCTAACTACTTAAAATCTTGGAAAATAACGGCAACCATCTAGATGTAATAGCAATGCATAATTTTTACTTCCATTTTATTTTTTCATTTTTATTAGTGATTTTCTTTTTGTTCGTTTTTTTTTTTTTTTTTGTTCTATGTTTTTCCTTCCTTCTCACTTAGCTTCATTTATTTTTTTCAGAATGACAAGTTTTCAGGATATAGTTTCATACTCAGACTTGGTACATATGCATCACCACACCCTCTACCAAAATTCTGTGTCCCCCTGATAGCCACAACAAATTCTCACAAAGTCCAAGAGACAGTTAGGTTACCCTTTTTTTAAAAAAAAGTTCATTTATTTTAGTTATCTATATTCTACATGTGAGCAAAACCATCTGGAAGTTGTCCTTCACCTCTTTACTTAGATCATGAAGCATAATTTATCCATTTTGCTCTAAGTCATTAAATTTCATCTCATTTTTATTAGAGAGTAATGTTCCATTGAATATATATCTCATAACTTCTTTTTTTTAAATTTTATTGATAAAATGGAAATATTGACAAGACCATAGGATAAGAGGGATACAATTCCACACATGCCCACCTCCAGAGCTCCATATCCAATCCCCCCCTTGATAGCTTTCCTATTCTTTATCCCTCAGGGAGTATGGACCCAGGATCATTATAGGGTGCAGAAGGTGGAAGATATGGCTTCTTGAATTACTTCTTCCCCACTGAACATGGGAGTCAGCAAAGTTGGTCCATACTCCCAGCCTGTCTCTCTCTTTCCCTAGTGGGGCAGGGATCTGGGTAGGCAGGGGTCCAAGACACATTGGTGCGGTCATAACTTCTTAAAAGTCATATGTCATTGGGCATTTAGGTTGATTCCCTGTTTTGTCTATTGTAAATAGAGACTCTGTGAGTATAGGCGTCTATATATACTTGCAAATTATGTTTTCATGTCCTTTGGATATATGGCTAGGAGTGGTATCATCATATCACAAGAATATATATATCCTCTATAGAGGATCCTTTTAAAAAGCTTCCCTCTTCTTTTGCATTTTATAAAAGTAACAAATGCATGGTTTTTATTTTGCATAGTAAAAAGTAGGATGACTGGGGCTAGATAGGATGTCAGCCACCACTGACATCAATAAAAGACATTTTCCAAACTTTTATTATCCCAGGAGAGACCTACTACACTGCAATCATTATAGAGGTTTTCTTGGAAAAGAAGCTCTTTCATTAGTCTCTCAAAATGGACATCGATTTGTGTTGATGGGTGGACAGGAAGTGTCAGGCAGCCCCCCTGCTCCAGCCTCCATTGCTGACACTATGACCTATTTACATAATCATTGTTTTGCCTGATCTATATTCTTTCTACCTCCAGACCCACCCTGCCTGCAGGGCACATTAATCCCACAAGTTAAAACCCTAGCAACCGTTGCTATGGAAGCTTTCTACCTTCAAGCTCTTTCCTCTTCTCCACCCCTTTCCTATCCATTTCCTTTTCCGACTTGCCACTTCCGGTTCAAAGTATATAAAAGCGTTGTCTCTGATCAATAAAGACGCATTGTGTTCCTGCTCTGCCACGAGTTCCTGGTCTCTCTCCCCTGTCGCTGAGTAAGCAGCAGCCCAGGTTGGCTCTGGTCGAGTTCTCTCCAACCCAGAGAGCACGTGCCCGGGAAGAAACACTCTCACGTTAGTCCAGCAAGGAAAAAGTCACCTCTATTCATCTAGGGCAGCTGCCGTGCTGGGGGTTCATTTGTCTGTGTGTTTAGTGTTGTCAGTATTGAACCCAAGGCCTTGAGCATGCAGGATACTGCTGGGTCATCTCTCTGTCCCAGTTGTCATCCAGTGTGGTGGTGTCATACATGCATGGAGCCTGAGCTCATTTCCTAGTACCATATGAACAAAATAAAAATAAATACTGCACTGAAGTAAAAAACAATCTGGTGTGGGTGGGTGAGTTGGGGGGAGAGTTCAGATCCTGGAACAGGATGGTAGAGGATCTGGTGGGGGTTGTATTGTCATATGGAAACCTGAGAAATGTTATGCATGTACAAACTATTGTATTTACTGTCCACTGTAAAACATTAATCTCCCAATAAAGACATACAAATAAATAAATGCCTACTAGCATTGGCTTGTGCTCACAGGAGAGACCAAGTAGCAGCTCTGTAAATATTTTTGCAGCCAAGCCGGCTGAAGAAGTGTTTTCAGGTTTGTTTTAGAATTAGTCCATTGCACAAATTACCCCTGAGTTGGTGACAAGGTGAACTTCACCAAAGAGTTGATGTTCACTTGGATGAAACACAGACGTCAGTGATTCTCCAAGACCTTTTCTATTCCACCATAGAGTTGAGTGATATGTATAAAAAAGTGATTCTGGGCGAGAAAGATATCCCAGTAGGTAGGGTTCCTGCCTTGCCATGCAGGCAATCTAGATTCAAGCCCTGGAACCCTATCAGAGGTGCTAGGGCACCAGAAGATACACCATCCCTCTTGGAAAGGAACATCCTTCACCTGGAAAAGTAGAGAATGGTTAACCATTTAAAATATTTTATTGATTTTTTGGATAAAGACAGAACTTGAGATAAAAAGTGGGAGAGACACTTGCAGCACTGCTTCACCACTTGTGAAGCTGCCCCCCCCCCACTGCAGGTGGGGACTGGGTGCTTGAACCTGGGTCCTTGCACATGGTAACATGTGTGCTCAACTAAGTGCTCCCCCACCCAGCTGTGATGGTTATCAATTTTAAATGTAAAAGCATCATGTCAAGATATAATTCTTGTTTCTTCAGTTATTAAGAAATAATGAACTCAGTCCTTGATGGATTGGTTTGGTTATGTGTCTTCACTTTACTAGGGAGTTATGCCCAGAAATTTATGTTTGGACATAACTTTATGTCCAGAGAACACTTTTGGCATTGCTCACTTGGTAGACTAACAACACAGCTAAGGGTGGCATGATTTCAGAAACTTTGTTTTAAATATATATATATATATATAGTTATTTTTAATTTTTTATATTTATTTATTCCATTTTGTTGCCCTTGATTTATTGTTGTAGTTATTATTAATGTTGTTGTTGGCTAGGACAGAGGGAAATGGGGAGAGGAGGGGAAGACAGAGATGGGGAAAGAAAGACAGACACCTGTAGACCTGCTTCACCACCTGTGAAGCAACTCCCCTGCAGGTGGGAAGCCAGGGGCTCGAACTGAGATTCTTAAGCCGATCCTTGCGCTTTGTGCCACATGGGCTTAACCCGCTGTGCTACTGCCCAATTCCCAATACACACACACACACACACACACACACACACACACACACACACACACACACACATATATATATATATATATACATATATATATATATATATATTTTTTTTTTTAATTAAGGAGAGAGAAACCAAAGCATTGCCTGGCTCTGGCTTTTGGTGGTGCTGGGGATAGAACTTGGGACTTTTGGGACCTCAGACATGGAATTCTGGTTCACAAAGCCCTGTGATATCTTCCCAGCACAGCTATTTTTAGGTCTACTTTTTACTTATTTAATATTTGATAGACATAGGATTTTGAGAGTTGAGAGAGAGAGAGTGAGACAGAGAAAGGAGAGAGAGAGAGAGAGAGAGAGAGACTTAAGACCCCTCCAACACATGGGACTCGAACTAGCAATTCTAGGCTTTATCGGTCCTATTCTCTAGCAATAGAATTATCTTTCTAATCATGATTTCAGTAACTTTAAAAATATGTGAGATGGAGGCTAGGAGACAGCTCACGTAGTAGATACACACTTTGCCAAGCACCAGGACCCAGGCCCAAACCCCAGGTGCCACAAGGGAGTGCCATGCAAAGGGGGGAGCTTTGCAAATATGGAACGGTCCTGTGGAGGGGAGCTCTCTCCTCTGTGTGGGTCTCTCCCTCTATCTAGCAAACAATACAAACAAAATGTCTTCTGGAAACACTGGCAATTATGCTGGCATGAAGCTCTGGCAGCACACAAACATAAGTGTGAGAAAGCTTCTGTGTTTACTTTTGTCCTGGACTTAATAGCAGGTTGTTAACTCAACAGAAAACAATGCTTTTTTTCTTTTAAGCAGAATAATACAAGTTCAAGGGCATCTTGTTTATAGGTACCCATATTCCTGGCCTATATAATATTTGCTATAACTATCCAAACTGGCACGTAAGTTAAAGCTCACCCCTGGCAGCAAAAACAAACACGACTCACCTGGGACTTGCTTGTCATCTAGTGTATTTCATGTGTCTCAGTCCTCAGGCTCGATGTCCATAGAGGCATTATTATTAAATCCACCTGCTTTGCAATGAGCTCAATATGACAAATGATTATACAAATGATTCAAACTTTATTTGAAAACCTCGTGTTTCACGAGTGACGACGATCAATAAGAGGGGGAGATCTCGGTGAGTGACAATGCCGGCCACCTAATTTGTTCCTCCAGCTCTGTGTCTGCCTCTAGTCAAGGCCATGGATTCCCCGACTGAATCACAGCTGCCATGACTCCCAAGAATCCGCGATCCCCATGTCTTGCAAAAGCCTCCCACCCAAATATGCACAGCCACCCCTAAGCCATCTCAGCTGAGTCCTGAAACGTGACAGTGCACCCAGTTATAAATCTTCCTTCTTTGCTTGGCACCTAGAGCAAGGGCCCCTTTCCCAGGGAAGGGTTTCTTCTGGATGGGAAAAAGAAAAGAGCTGGGTTGTGGCTAGATAAAACAACTCCTTAGGAAAAAGTTGACTCTTCCCCTTCCCTACACATAACTGTTTGACAGGTGTCTGGAAGAAAAGTAAATCCTAACAGCACCTTTCCAGTTGTTATTGCTAAGGTGGTTGCTTTTATTAGGTCCATTTTAATGAAGTGAAGCCTTTTAACAGTTATAACCCTGGTTGAAACCAACATTTACACACACACACACACACACACACACACACCCTCTTTTTAAAATTTTTATTAGTGATTTACTAGATTGTACGTTAATAGGAGTATAATTCCATACAATTCCTACTACCAGAGTAATCTGCCCCATCCCCATCCACTGGAAACTTCCCTATTGTTTACCCCTCTGGGAGTATGACAATTAAAAAAAATTTAAAAAATATTTATTCCCTTGTATTTATTATTGTTGTCATTGTTGTCATCGATGTTGGATAGGACAGAAAGAAATGGAGAAAAGAGGGGAAGACAGATGGGGGGGGGGAGAAAGACAGACACCTGCAGACCTGCTTCACCACCTGTGAAGTGACTCCCCTGCAGGTGGGGAGCCAGGGGCTTGAGTAGGGATCCTTACACCGGTCCTTGCGCTTTGAGCCATGTGCGCTTAACCTACTGCGCTACCGCCCTCTTTTTTTTTTTTTTTTTTTTCACCAGAGCACTGCTTAGCTCTGGCTTATGGTGGTAGTACAGGGACTGAATCTAAAACTTTGGAGCCTCAGGAATGACAGTCTCTTTGTAACTATTATGCTCTCTACCCCCACCTCCAAAATTCTTTATGCAGAAGGTGGAAGGTCTGGCTACTGTAATTGCTTCTCCAATGGATCTGGGTGTTGGCAGGTTGATCCATACCCCTGGCCCGTTTCTTTTCTCCTCCTCCTCCTCCTTCTTCTTATTTTACTTTATTAGTGATTTAATAATGATTATCAAGATTGTAAGATAACCGGGGTATAATTCCAAACAGTTCCCACCACCAGAGTTCCATGCCCCATCCCCTCCAATGGAAGCTTCCCTATTCTTTACCCTCTGGGAGTCTGGACCAAAGTCTTTTGGGGGCATAGAAGGTGGAAGGTCTGCCTTCTGTAATTGCTTCTCTGCCGAACGTGGATATTGGCAGGTCAATCTACACCCTCAGCCTGTTTCTATCTTTCCCTAGTGGGTAGGGCTCTGGAGAGGTGAGGTTCCAGGAAAGAAGCCCTTTTATTATATCACCTTTTTGAGGGGAAGATTCTATCATTGGATTTGTGTGCCAGACCTCTTGGGGAAGAGAATCAGCTTCTGGAACAGAGATTGAGACTTCTTTCAGAGATGTCTTCATTGTGTGCAGACATTCCCTAGGTAATGTTGACAGACTATGTGAGCCTCGCTCAGAAATTACAGCTCCTTATTAAAGCAGACCTAACTTGACCTCAGTAGACATTTAGGACAGACACTGACCCCATGGGTAGCTTTCCATGACTCTCTTTGTATTCTTGTCTCCAGACAGAAACCAACTAGGTCAAGGTATGTTACCACAGGTCTTTTCCAGCTTCTGCAATGGGGAGAAAGGAACACTGAGTACGTGTGTCCCCCAGGGTTTTTTGTTTTTGTTTTTTTTTTCAAGCATTCGGCATGGATGACTGAGAACAATGACTTACTCAAGACCTGGAGCCTAGTTTGCCTTCTGTGAATCACACTGTACACAGGATAGTGGTGAAAGTGGCCAATCTCCTTGACTAGGGAGGGAATCTTGGAGGTGAATCATCATTTTTGATTTAGGGAGGGCTCCCCTGGGGATGCTAAATTTGGAAGCCACAGGCTAAAAAAAAAGGAGGAGGAGGGGAAGAAGGAGAAGAGGGAACAGGAGGAGGAGAAGAAAAGGGGGAGAGGAAGAGTGAGGAGAAGGAAGGGGAGAGGGAAAGGGAGAGTGAGAAGGAAAAAGGTGGAGAAGGAAAAGAAGGATTAGGGGGAGAGGGAGGAGGAAAGAGGAGAGTGAGAGTGAGAACAGCAAAAGGACAGAGTAGGGAGTAAATCCTTAATAGGAAAACAAAGGTTTTTGACCCTGCAAAAAGCAAGAGATGCCATTTCTGTGGCTAAGACACCAGGCCAGCACCAACCAGGGCAAGAGTTCCTGCCCATTCTCTCTGGGAGAGCAAACCCAAGAGCCCAGGACAGCCACACAGCAGGCCGAAGTCGCCCGCCCGTGCACTGGGAAGAGGAGCAAGACTTCTTGAGGGGCGGGGAGATGACTGACTACTCGCCAGAAAGAATCTGACTCCACACACTCACTCACTCATGTGAAGGAAATTCATTTAAAAACAATTGGATTAGAGATGGAGATTTGCATGGCTGGCTTCAGGGAAGAGGGGCTGAAGGACCAGTAAAGATGTACATCTGGCTTTGCTCCAACACTGGAAACAACATCTTGGACTTAGGCTACAGTACTAAGTGGGGGTGGGGTGGGGACAGAAACAGGCCACTAAACTGGAATTCAACTGTGGTTGCAATTGTACCAATGGCGTATGCTGAGCAGAGACTGGAGGGGAAGACAGAGACATCAAGGGAGCAGTGCCGTGTGTTTTCCACTGTTTCAGTCGTGGGGGGTGGGGTGGGTGGTGGTGTGAGGACAAAGGTGGGACAGAACACGGAGTGAGTCTAGTCCTGCCTGTAAGAGAACTGGCCCCAGAATCAGGAAGTCTGTGTCTATGTTTCACGAGCCATTGTGGCTGGAAGTGTGCCCTCTTTTCCAGCTTAGCGTCTTTATATAGAAAGTGGGAATGATCACACTTGCTGGGCACTCCTTGGCAGCAAAAGCACATTGCACATTGGAAGTACTGCAGGAGCTTGGGACGAGAGGAGAAGAAGTGGAATTAAGATGAAGAAGGATGAAGTTACCTTCTTCCCCTCATCTTGGCTGGAGCTTGAAGGGATCTTGTGAGGTGAGTTAAAGTCAGAAAGAGAAGGGTGAGTATGGATGATCTCACTCATAGACAGAAGTTGAGAAATAAGAACAGAAAGGGGAAACACAACACAGAAAGAACTCAGACTGGGTTTGAAGAAG
>NW_026647691.1:0-12168 GCF_950295315.1 Erinaceus europaeus | reverse complement strand
TCCCCATCCCTCTCCCCCTCTTCTCTCCCTCTTCCCCCCCCCTCTCTCTCTCCCTCTCAGCCAGCAAGCAGGATGGGGCATTGCTCTGGGAGTGGGGCTGGGGCATATCGGCAGGTCCAGGTGTGCTCAGAAACACTTCCTGCCAGAAGGCACAGCTCACCTGGTCTCCTCTCTGTCTCTCTGTCTCTCTGTCTCTGTCTTTCTAGCGTATTTTATTTTAATGACACACACACACACACACACACCCCAGGGCCCTGCGGAGCTCCGACTGACGGTGGTTGCTGAGGATTGAACCCGGGACCTCAGAGCCTCAGGCAGGAGAGCCCCTGATTGCAGAGGCCCTGTGCCGTCTCCCCAGCCACTGGATCTGGGTTCGAGCCTGGTCCCTCCTGGAGGAAGTTCTGGTGCTGTGGTTATTTATTTATTTATAAAGAGTTTTTATTACTTTTTAATTTTTATTTATTGGGTAGAGAGAGAGAAATTGAGAGAGGGGGAGGGGGAGATAGAGAGGGAGAGAGACAGAGAGACACCTGCAGCCCAGCTCCCCACTGGGGAAAGAGAGAGGCAGGCTGGGGGTATGGATCCACCTGTCCACACCCATGGTCAGCGGGGAAGCAATGACAGCAGCCAGACCTTCCACCTTCTGCCTCCCACAATGACCCTGGGTCCATGCTCCCAGAGGGATAGAGAACGGGAAAGCTATCAGGCGAGGGGATGGGATACGGAGTTCTGGGGGTGGGAATTGTGTGGAGTTGTACCCCTCTTATCCTACGGTTTAGTCAGTGTTTCCTTTTTATAAATAAAAAAAAATGGCCAATTAAAAGGATAACTGAGCAAAGCTGACTTCCCACCCCAGCATCACCTGGGAATCATTTGTTTGTCAGTATTTTTTTAAAAATTAGTGATTTCATATCAATTTACAGAATTATGCGATAACAGGTGTCTAACTCCGTTCCATTCCCACTCCCAGAGTTCTGTGTCCCTGTTCCCTCCATTGCAAACTGCAGTGGTTCTCCCAAGCTCACAGACATGGATTATTATTTCTAGAACTGTCTATATTTATATTTATTTGCCCATTTCCCCCTGTGCTCCTGCCTTCTCTTCCTTTCTCAGTCACACTCCACCTGTGACTCCGTCCGAGTGTCCCTTCTTTTTCCTCTTCTCTCTCCGGGTCCTGATGGAGTTGGGGTTCAGAGCCCTCTGGGCATCTTCCCCTGACATGTCTCCCCCTCTGGGAGCCTGGACCCAAATTCTTTATGGGGAGCAGAAGGCGGGAGTTGTGGCTTCTGTCATGGCTTCTCCGCTGGACATGGGTGTTGGCAGGTGGACCCACACCCCCAGCCTGTGTCTGTCTGTCCCTGGTGGGGCAGGGCTCTGGGGAGGGGAGGCTCCAGGACACACGGGTGAGGGCGTTTGCCTGGGGGACGTCAGGTTGGCGTCATGGTAGCGTCTGCAATTTAGTGTCTGAAAAACATTAAGATATAAAGCAGAATAAATTGTTTAGTAATCAGGAACAGACTATAAAACATTAATCCCCCAGTAAAGAAATTAAAAAAAAAATCAGGAACAGAAAGGTAAGAATAGGGCAGGGGTAGATAGCATAATGGTTATGCAACAGACGCAGTTGCCTGAGGCTCCATAGTTCCAGGTTCAATCCCCGTAACACTGTAAGGCAGAGCTGAGCAAGGCTCTGGACACAAAAACAAAAACAAAAACAAAAAAGCAACAAAGAAAAAGAAAGGTAGGAATAGAGCAGGTGAGATTTGGGGGTCTTCATGTTGGAAGAGGTTAGGAAGTCTGTTTTGGGTCTATTCCAAGGGGCCCGCGACTTTAGTCACTGTTGCCTGAGCCCCACAGCTAACATGCAGGTGGCCTAAAGGTGTTGTCTGCGGAGATGGTGTCAGAGTTGGAAAAAGGACCAGAAAGCTGGAGCAGGGCGGAGAGCAGCTCCCAGACATGAAGCAAATTCATAAATACAAGTAACGATTTGCCATGTCCATCCGCCCCAGGGCCCGTGTGGCCTCTGAGTCCCTGTCTGTCAGTCTGAGCTCACAGTCCATGGTCCCAGCTGGAACCTTCCAGGCTGCTCTCACGTCAGGACCCGTCTTCCCCGAGGGGCAGAGCAGGCCGACCAGCCTCCCTGCAGAGAGTGGGGAGTCCCGGCCATTCTGCTCTGCAGTGAGGACAGGGCCTGGAGAGGCCACAGGAGGACTTGTGTTGACGTCCCTCATAGGGGTGACCAGTGATGGTGGACAGAGGGGTCTGCTAGGGGGTCTAGACCCCTCATGTCTGTGTGGGAACCCCAGGAGTCCCTGATGAGTGAATTTTTTTTAAATAATAATAATTTACAACTTGTCAATCACCATCCACTCTGCGTGCTGATTCCTGCCTGCCTGTGCGGCTTGCGTAAGAGGCAGGCGTGTTGGGGCAGCTGTTCTCCACGCCTGTGCGCCTTGTCATGGGGTGGTGCCAGGCGGACGTGGCACGCAGCACAGGGCCAGGGGGGCTGACCATTAGGCGCTCCTCCTCCCCACGCCCCACGGAGCTACGGAGGGTGGAGACCATTTCATGAAGATTTCTTCTTCTTCTTCTTCTTCTTCTTTTTTTTTTTTTTTTTGTCTCCAGGGTTATTGCTGGGCTCAGTGCCTGCACCATGAATCCACTGCTCCCGGAGGCCATTTCCCCCCCTTTTGTTGCCCTTCTTGTTGTAGCCTTGTGGTTATTATTGCCATTGTTGGTGCTGTTCGTTGTTGCATAGGACAGAGAGAAATGGAGAGAGGAGGGGAAGACAGAGAGGGGGAGAGAAAGACAGACACCTGCAGACCTGCTTCACCGCCTGGGAAGCGGCTTCCCTGCAGGTAGGGAGCCGGGGGCTCGAACTGGGATCCTTAATCTTCTTCTTCTTTAAATCATTTTATTTTATTTAGTATTGGATAGAGACAGATGGCGGAGTTGGACCTGGGCTGGGGTGAGATTGTTTTGCAGAAAACTGATAAATGTTACACATGGACCAAGGACTTTATTTACTGTAAACCATTAATCCCACTCCCCCCCAAAATTAAAAAAAATGTTTTTCCAGGGGACCAGGTGATGGTGCTGCACCTGGTTGAGCTCTCATGCTCCAGTGCACAAGGACCCAGGTTCAAGCCCCTGGCCCCACCTGCAGGAGGAAAGTTTCATGAGTGGTGAAGCAGGGCTGCAAATGTCTCTCTGTCTCTCTCTGTCTCTATCTCTCCCTTTCTTCTCCATTTCTGGCTGTCTGTATCCAATAAATAAATACATAAAGATAACTATAAAACTTTAAAAGCCAAAGCTTTTCTATTTCATTTAGAAACGGGAGTTGGGGAGAGAGAGGGGGAGAGATCAAGTACAGAGGCTTCCTTCAGTGTGTCGGGAGCCAGGCTCGAACTCCAGTCACACACGTTTCAAAGTAGCATACTTTCCACTCCAAGAAAGGCTCTGTTTTTACCTCTGTTCCTTGGAGACCATATGCCACCCCTCCCACCAGCCCCAGTGTCTCCCCCTGAACCCTTCAGTTACTGTAGGCTCTTCTCCCTCTCTCCTCCCCTCTGCCCTTGTGCACTGGTCTCTCAATTTTATTTGTTTTTCTCTGTTAGACTTTTCTCTCCGAGCTTGGCGGGCTCAAAGTCCAACCGTGTCATCACAAACACCAGGGCTTCCTTCTCTATTCTTTCTTTCTTTTTTAAAATATGTATTTTTAAATATTTATTTATTCCCTTTTGTTGTCCTTGTTGTTTTATTTTTGTAGTTATTATTATTGTTGTTATTGATGTCATCGTTGTTGGAGAGGACAGAGAGACATAGAGAGAGGAGGGGAAGACAGAGAGGGGGAGAGACAGACAGACACCTGCAGACCTGCTTCACCGCCTGGGAAGCGACTCCCCTGCAGGTGGGGAGCCGGGGGCTCGAACCCGGATCCTTGAGTCGGTCCCTGCGCTTTGCGCCACGTGCGCTTAACCCGCTGCGCCCCCGCCCGACTCCCCTTCTCTATTATTTCTAAGATTGACTTGTGGGGGGGCTGGGAGCCTCCTCACCTAGTTGAGAGCACACTTTATCATACCCCAGGACCTGGGTTCGAGCCCCTGGCTACCATATTTGAATAACACACGCAGGGCAGGAAGCTTCATAATTGATACAGCAGGTCTCTGGGCCTCTCCTTTCTCTTTCTCTCTGTTTCTCTCACACCTCACCTGGAAAAGAAAAGAGTCTTGGCAGGAAGGTGGCTCACCTGGTTACGCGCACACATCACAGGACACAAGGACCCGGATTCGAGCCCCCGGTCCCCAGCTGCAGTGGGGAAGCTTCACGTGTGGTGGAGCAGGGCTGTGGGGGTCTCTCTGTCTCTCTCCTCTATCTCTCTCTGTCTTCTCAATTTCTCTCTGTCTCTCTCTAATAAATAAAAAAATATATAAATCAAAAAAACTTAAAAAAGAGTTTTCTGAGAGCAGTACAGTCACACAGGCTGGTAGAAGGCATCATGGTTATGCACACAGACTCTCTTGCCTGAGGCTCTGAGGCCCCAGGTTCAACCCCCAGCACCACCAGCAGCCAGAAATCAGCGGTAGTCTGTTAAAAATATATATATTTATGGGGGTCGGGTGGTAGCGCAGCAGGTTAAGTGCAGGTGGCGCAAAGCACAGGGACCGGCATAAGGATCCCGGTTCGAGCCCCCGGCTCCCCACCTGCAGGGGAGTCGCTTCCCAGGTGGTGAAGCAGGTCTGCAGGTGTCTGTCTTTCTCTCCCCTTCTCTCTGTCTTCCCCTCCTCTCTCCGTTTCTCTCTGTCCTGTCCAACAGCAACAGCAATAACAACAACAATAATAACCACAACAATAATAAACAACAACAGCAACAGAAGGGAAACAATGGCCTCCGGGAGCAGTGGATTCATAGTGCAGGCACCGAGTACCAGTGAAAACCCTGGAGGCAAAAAATAAAATAAAATAAAATAAAATAAAATAAATTTCAAGGCCAGGGGATGGGAGGTGGAATTATCTTCACGCAGAAAGACTCGTCTGCCGGGGCTCTGGGTTTTCAGGTTCAATCCCAGCACCACCATGAGCTGAGCCGAGCAGGGCTCTGGGGAAAAGAAAAAAAGGAAGCAGAGGAAGAATGAAAGAAAGTGAGAAAGGAAGGAAGAAGGAAAAACAGGAGAGGGAGAATAAGAAAGGAAGAGAGAAAAGGAAGTAAAGAAAGAAGGGGAGGAGAGGAAAGGAAAAGCAGACAGAGATGGGGGTTGTCTTGTCATGTGGAAAACTGAGAAATGTTACACCTGTACAAACTATTGGACTTACTGTTGACTGTAAACCCTGAATCCCCCAATAAAAGAGGAAAAAGATCAAGAAAGAAAGAAAACAGGGAAGAAATAGAAAGAACAGAGTTAGGACATGAAGTCAGGTCCTTCTTGTGTCATCTTACTTTGTTTTTATATTTATTTTTATTTATTATTTCTTATACATATTTGTGTTTCTTCTTTTAGAAAAACAAGTTATCTTTATTTATTAGATAGAGACAGAAATCGAGAGGGAAGGGGGAGATAGGGAGAGAGACAGGGTCTGGGTGGTGGCGCCCCTGGTTGAGCGGGCATGTTGCAGTGCACAAGGACCTGGGTTCGAGCTCTCCGTCCTCAACTGCGGGGGGGGGGGGGAAGCTTCCTGAGTGGTGGAGCAGGGTTGCAGGTGTCTCTCTCTGTCTGTCTCTCTCCCTCTCTCCCTCCCCCTGCCCTCTCAATTTCTGGCTGTCTCTATCCAATAAATAAGATGATAAAGAACTGAAAAAAGAGGGAGAGACAGAGAGACTCCTGCAGCCCTGCTTCACCATTTGTGAATTTCCCCCTCCGAAGGTGGGGATGGAGGGCTTGAACCTGGGTCCTTGTGCATTGTAGCATGTGTACAACCACCCAGCCTCCTAGAATTTATTTATTAGAAGAAAGAGGAGGATGGAGAGGAGAGGAGAGGAGAGGAGAGGAGAGGAGAGGAGAGGAGAGGAGAGGAGAGGAGAGGGGAGGGGAGGGGAGGGCGGGAAAGGAGAGAGAGAGGAGAGGGGAGATGGGGAGAGAGGAGAGAGAGAGGGAGAGAGGGAGAGAGGAGAGGGAGAGAGAGAGAGGGAGAGAGAGAGAGGGAGAGAGAGAGAGGGAGAGAGAGAGAGGGAGAGAGAGAGAGAGAGGGAGAGAGAGGAGAGGGGAGATGGGGAGAGAGAGACAGAGAGACACCTGCAGCCCTGCTCCACTCCAATAAATCAATAAAGAGAATAAATTAAAAAAATAAAATCTTTATTTGCTATTGGATAGAGAATTTGAAAAGGGAAGAGAGACAGAGACACCTGCAGCCCTGCTCCACCACTCATGAAGCTCCCCCCATCCCCACTGGTGGGGACTGGGGACTTGAACCCGGGGCCTTGCTCACGGTTGACTGATGAGCACCCCCCGAGCCCTCTCGCCCCATTTCTGAAGGTACACACTTTGTTTTTCTCCCTCTGAGGCCTCTGTCTCCGGGCAGCCCGCCAGGCCCCAGGGCCGGGCCTTCAGCCAGTTTGGAACCACCAACCCCGTTCAGCTCCTGAAGCCCAGAACCTGGTCGGAGCGGCTGGGAGGATGGGAGGACACCCAGCACATGTTCCCGGCTGGGGTGATCCTCCAGCCCCGGGGAGAAGGAGGTGACAGGGGACAGGCAGCACCTGGGCCCAGCCCGGGAGGAGTTTTGTAAGAGAGGACAAGTGGATGTCGGGCACGTGAAGACACAGTCATGAAACCCTGGAGCCAGCTTGGAGGTGGTGTGGAAGGTGGGCGGGGGACCAGATGTGCGTGGGCACTTCCTGGGAAGGTTTCCCCCCCACACACCCTGGACCGTGGCACAGACAGGTCATGGGGGGGGGGGCAAGAACCCTTTCACGAGCTTCCTGATTTAGTTCATGTATGCATATGTATTTTTTAATTCTTTAAAATTATTATTAATTTTATTTTATTTGTTTTCAAAACATCATTGACTTTTTATTTTTTATTTTATGAGGAAGATAGGAGGTTGAACTGGAGTTGGTGTATTGCACCAAAGTAAAAGACTCTGGGGTGGGTGGGTGGGGAGAATACAGGTCCAAGAAGGATTCAGAGGACCTAGTGGGGGTCGTATTGTTATATGGGAAACTGGGAAATGTTATGCATGTACAAACTACTGTATTTACCGTCACATGTAAAACATTAAATCCCCAATAAAGAAATTAAAAAGAAAAGTCAAAAAAAAGAAAGAAAGCTAGGAGGAGAGAGACAGAACCAGACATCACTCTGGCACATGTGCTGCTGGGGATCGAACTCGGGACCTCATGCCTGAGAGTCCAAAACTTTATCACTGCGCCACCTCCCGGACCATGAGACATCATGACTCTCCTTTGTTTAATTTTCACTTTTCTTTTTATTATTAAATAGAGGCAGAGAGAAATCGAGAGGGGAGGGAGAGAGACAGAGAGACACCTGCAGCCCTGCTCCACCACTCGCAAAGCTTCCCCCCCTGCAGTTGAGGACCAGGGCCTTGAACCCCCGTCCTTGTGCACTGTAACATGTGTGCTCAACCTGGTGCACTTAACCTACTGTGCTACTGCCCGACTCCCTTTTCTTTTTTAAAAAAAATTTATTTATACACTTTTCTCATATTAGGGACCTTTCTCTGCCCTGACCCCGCTGTCTAGGCCTGTTCTCAACTCTGACACCATCTCCACAGATGACACCTATAGCCCACCTGCATGTTAACTGTCAGGCTCAGGCAACAATGACTAAAGTCATGGAATAGACCTTGGAATAGACCTAAAACAGAGTTGCTGGCTTCTTCCAACATGAAGACCCCTAGTTTCATCTGCTCTATTCTTACCTTTCTGTTCCTGATTATTAAACAATTTGTTCTGCTTTATATCTTAGTGCTTTTCAGCCAACAAGTTGCAGATGCTGCCATGATCCCATCCTGACCCCCCTGGGCAGATGCCCTCATCCATGTGTCCTGGAGCCTCCCCTCCCCAGAGCCCTCCCCCACTAGGGACAGACAGACACAGGCTGGGGGTGTGGATCCACCTGCCGACACCCATGTCCAGCGGAGAAGCCATGACAGAAGCCAGAACTCCCACCTTCTGCTCCCCATAAAGAATTTGGGCCCAGGCTCCCAGAGGGATAAAGAACAGGGAAGCTTCCAATAGAGGGGAGGGGACAGGGAACTCTGGTGGTGGGAACTGTGTGGGATTTCACCCCTGTTATCTTACAGTCTTGGTCATCATTACTAAATCACTAATAATAATAATGAGGAAAGACAAGGCACACGGACTGGCTGCATGTGCAGTCACCCCGTGGAGCAAGGGCTCGCAGCCCCGGACCGTTCCTGGTCCCTGATCACTTGCCAACATCTCCAGCCAGGGGAAACCCGGGGTGAGAGGCAGGGAGCCCCAGCTTCCTCGACTCCCTGGCACTGCCAGGTCACCCCGGGGGCTGCTCTCAGCGTCAGGGAGGGAAGGGCCACGGGTCTCTGACGGGCAAGGCTGGTGCTGAGTCAGCTGAGCTGCTCTCTCTCTCTCTTTACTTATTGGGGCCTGGGGAGACAACACAGGGGTTCTGCAAATAAACTCTCCTGCCTGAGGCTCTGAGGTCCCAGGTTCAATCCCCAGCACCACCAGCAGCCAGAGCTCAGCAAGGCTCTGGGTTCTCTTTCTCTCGCTCTCAAATTAAATAAAATAAATAGAATCGAATAAAATAAAATAAACTGAACTTAGAGCTGGAGAGACATCGTAGGGTTTCTGCAAACAGACTCTCCTGCCTGAGGCTCTGAGGTCCCAGGTTCAATCCCCAGCACCACCAGCAGCCAGAGGTGGTGCTCAGCAGGCTTCTGGGGGGAAAAATTAAGTTTAAAAAGATACAAAGAAAATAGTTTGCATAAGTCTGAGGTCCTAGGTCTCATAAGGTACAACTAATAAAAGAACTACAAAAATAAATAAATAAAAATAAAAGAGCCACTTTAAAAAGTCAACATAGATGCAAGAGTTTCCAACAAAATATTATATAATAATAAAACAACAATAATAATAATAACAAAAACAAATGGTCTTGTTATCATCATAATATTGGCCCCGTAAAATTAACTTGTGATATTTTATGGCCTGGAGGAAGGCTTTGTCTCTCTCATGTCAACACATAAATAAAAATTTAAAAAGAAAAACTAACTTAGGGAGGGGGCGGGTGGTGGTGCACCTGGTGGAGTGTACACATTAGAGTGAGCAAGGAAGGACCCAGGTTCGAGTCCCCGGTCCCCACCTGCAGGGGGGAAGCTTCATGAGCAGGGCTGCAGGGGTCTCTCTGTCTCTCTCCCTCTCTATTTCCCCCTCCTCTTTCCATTTTCTCTGTCCAATAATAAAAATAAAAAAGATTAAAAATAATTATCTTTTAAAAATATTTATTTACTTATTCCCTTTTGTTGCCCTTATTGTTTTATTGTTGTAGTTATTGTTGTTATTGATGTTGTTGTTGTTGGCTAGGACAGAGAGAAACGGAGAGAGGAGGGGAAGACAGAGAGGGGGAGAGAAAGACAGACACCTGCAGACCTGCTTCACCGCCTGGGAAGCGACTCCCCTGCAGGTGGGGAGCCGGGGCTCGAACCGGGATCCTTGCACCGGTCCTTGCGCTTTGGGCCACCTGCATTTAACCTACTGTGCTACAGCCCGACTCCCCAAAATAATTATCTTAAGGCTGGAGAGATAACATAATGATTTTCTAAAAGACTTTAATTTCCGACCCACCAAAGGTCTGAGGCTCAACCCTGAACACCAGCATCAGCCACAGCTGAGAGGTGCTCTGGTAAATAAAATAAAATAAAATAAAATAAAATAAAATAAAATAAAATAAAATAAAATAAAATAAAATAAAATAAAACTATTTAATTTATTTTAATGAGAAAGATAAAAAGAGGGAGGCAGGGTGGAGGGGTGACAGCATAATGGTTCTGCAAACAGACTTTCCTGCCTGAGGCTCTCAAGCCCCAGGTTCAGTCCCCTGCACCACCATCAGCCAGAGCTGAACAGTGCTCTGGTAAAAAGAAAGAAAAGAAGAAAAGAAAAGAAAAGAAAAGAAAAGAGAGAGAGACAGAGACAGAGGTGGACAGTGAGACAGACAGACACACAGAGAGATGGACAGTGAGATAGAGAGAGAGAGAGAAGGAGAGAGAGCGAGAGAGAGGGAATGAGATTAGAGCCCCGCTCAGCTCTGGCTGATGGTGGTGCTGGGGATTGAACCTGGGGCCTCAGAGCAAGGAAAGTATTCCTGCAGTGAGCTGTCTCCCAGCCCCCCTCACGTATATAAATCTTAATAATAAAATTAAAAAAATTTTTTAAAATATTTATTTTATTTATTTATTCCCTTTTGTTGCCCTTGTTGTTTTTATTGTTGTAGTTATTATTGTTGTTGTCGTTGTTGGATAGGACAGAGAGAAATGGAGAGAGGAGGGGAAGACAGAGAGGGGGAGAGAAAGACAGACACCTGCAGACCTGCTTCACCACCTGGGAAGCGACTCCCCTGCAGGTGGGGAGCCGGGGTTCGAACCGGGATCCTTACGCCGGTCCTTGTGCTTTGCGCCACCTGCGCTTAACCCGCTGCGCTACAGCCCGACTCCCAATAATAAAATTTTTTTTTAAAAAGTTCACCAAGAACTTCAAGAGCCTCAGAGAGAGACCCCACCCCTCCCCCTACCCAATTTACCCAATACACTTAGATATCTGTCTAGAGCCAAATGGTGGGCTGCCCCTGCCTCCACTTCCTCCCCGCCTTCCTTTTTTGATTAATTGATTGGTTAGAGAGAAAATTGAGAGCAGAGGGGGAGATAGAGAGACGAGAGACCCCTGTGGCTCTGCTCCACCCTTGTGAAGCTTCCCTCCTGCAGGTGGGGACAGAGTGGGGCTTGAACCCTGGTCCCCCGACCTCAGTGGACTCCAGAGCCTGGTGGCCTGGGAGTCACTCGGTCCTGTCCCCTTCTGGGCTCAGCTGACCGATGGTCCCTTTGACCCGGAAGCCTCAGCTCCCAGATGTGGTAAGTCTGTTTGTCTCCAGCTCTTAGTCTAAACCCAGCTGTGATTCCCCTCCCGCCAGGCCTGGTGTTGTCTCTGGTGTTACCTCATGGGCAGGGCCCATCCACACACCTGCTCATCCATCTATCCATCCACCCATTCATCCATCCATCCATCCATCCATCCGTCCGTCTGTCCGTCCATCCACCCATTCATCCATCCACTCACTCATCCATCCATCCATTCATCCATCCATCCATCCATCCATCCATCCATCCATCCATCCATCCATCCATCCATCTATCCATCTATCCATCTATCCATCCTATCCATCCACCCATTCATCCATCTATCCATCCATACATCCACTCACTCATCCACCCATCCATCCATCCATCCATCCGTCCATCCGTCCATCCGTCCATCCGTCCGTCCATCCGCCCATTCATCCATCTATCTATCCATAAATCCACTCACTCATCCATCATCCATCTATCCATCCATCCATCCATCCATCCATCCTATTCATCCACCCATTCATCCATCTATCTATCCATACATCCTCCCATCCATCCATCCACCCATCCATCCATCCATCCATCCATCCATCCATCCATCCATCCATCTGTCCACCCACCCACCATCCTTCCTCCATCCACCATCCACTGATCCATCCATCCATCCACCATCCATCCATCCATCCATCCATCCATCCATCCATCCATCCATCGTAGGGGTGATCCCCCATTCTCTGGCCCCTCTGCCGCCCCTGTGGCCTCTGATGCTCTTCTGGCTGAGTTCCCCCCCCCCCCCCCCCCCCCCCGTCCTCTCTGAACCCAGAACCCTGACAAGCTGCCTCCTGAAATCTGACCTCCCTCCCTCCCTTTTCCCTCCCCGCCTCCTCCTTCATGTCCTGGCCTCCTCCCAGGCCCCCCGGCTTGAATTATTTGCAGCTGCCCCAACCCCACCTCACCCCCAACTCCCAGCCCCCAGGGTGGGGGTGTCCCCAAGGGGGGAGCGGCTGGGGCCCAGTGCTGACTTGGTGCAGCACCATCTGCAGGGACGAGGGGGTCCCAGACTCCCCTGTAGGGCACCCTCCCCTCGCCCAAGCTGGTCTCTGGGAAAGG